>NC_037673.1:97295194-97595194 GCF_003255815.1 Theropithecus gelada
AAGATCAGATGGCTGTAGATGTGTGGTATTATTTCTGAGGACTCTGTCCTGTTCCATTGGTCTATATCTCTATTTTGGTACCAGTACCATGCTGTTTTGGTTACTGTAGCCTTGTAGTATAGTTTGAAGTCAGGTAGCGTGATGCCTCCAGCTTTGTTCTTTTGACTTAGGATTGTCTTGGAGATGCGGGGTCTTTTTTGGTTCCATATGAACTTTAAAGCAGTTTTTTCCAATTCTGTGAAGAAACTCATTGGTAGCTTGATGGGGATGGCATTGAATCTATAAATAACCTTGGGCAGTATGACCATTTTCACAATATTGATTCTTCCTATCCATGAGCATGGTATGTTCAAAGAACTCAAACAAATTTACAAGAAAAAAACAAACAACCCCATCAAAAAGTGGGCAAAGGATATGAACAGACATTTCTCAAAAGAAGACATGCATACAGCCAACAGACACATGAAAAAATGCTCATCATCACTGGCCATCAGAGAAATGCAAATCAAAACCACAATGAGATACCATCTCACACCAGTTAGAATGGCAATCATTAAAAAGTCAGGAAACAACAGGTGCTAGAGAGGATGTGGAGAAATAGGAACACTTTTACACTGTTGGTGGGATTGTAAACTAGTTCAACCATTATGGAAAACAGTATGGCGATTCCTCAAGGATCTAGAACTAGATGTACCATATGACCCAGCCATCCCATTACTGGGTATATACCCAAAGGATTATAAATCATGCTGCTATAAAGACACATGCACACGTATGTTTATTGCGGCACTATTCACAATAGCAAAGACTTGGAATCAACCCAAATGTCCATCAGTGACAGACTGGATTAAGAAAATGTGGCACATATATACCATGGAATACTATGCAGCAATAAAAATGGATGAGTTTGTGTCCTTTGTAGGGACATGGATGCAGCTGGAAACCATCATTCTTAGCAAACTATCACAAGAACAGAAAACGAAACACCGCATGTTCTCACTCATAGGTGGGAACTGAACAATGAGATCACTTGGACTCGGGAAGGGGAACATCACACACCGAGGCCTATCATGGGGAGGGGGGAGGGGGAGGGATTGCATTGGGAGATATACCTGATGTAAATGACGAGTTAATGGGTGCTGACGAGTTGATGGGTGCAGCACACCAACATGGCACAAGTATACATATGTAACAAACCTGCACATTATGCACATGTACCCTAGAACTTAAAGTATAATAATAATAATAAATTAATTAATTAAAAAAAAGAATCATGTTTTACTTAACACACAGCATGAAAATGATGCTAAGTCTGCAAATAAAAGTTTGTACTCATATGGATAGTTAAATTTTTAAAAACTTGGTAAAATTTCAAATATATTTTCATTGAACATAAAAGTCAATTTGAAATGCTGGACGTGCATTAAATTGGAATGCTGGACATATAAAAGTCAAATTAAAACGTTAGACATATAAAATGCATATATTAGTAAAATAATTTACAAATTCAGTATTACATTTTGTAAAGAGTTTTGTGTCTGTTCATGAGAGCTATTTATCTATATTCTTTATCTTTGTAATGTCTTCCTATGGTTTTGCTGTAAGTATAATGCCAACCCTTTAAAATGAGTTGGGAAGTAGTGTCTCTTCTTCTGTTCTCTGTATTGTTAATATTTTGTATGATTTCATCTTTAAATGTTTAGTGTAACTTACTGAATAAAAAACAGTTGAGCCTGAATTATCCTTTCTTGGAAGTTTTTTGTTTGTTTTAATTACAAATTAACTTATCTAATAGATATAGACTACATGTGTTATTGCCGATAACTGTTACTTTTTAGGGGATTTTTGTTTGTGTCTTTCATGTAAGTGTCCATATTATTTTATTGATAAAACACAAGAGCATAGAATGATTTGTGTAACCTCATTTTCATTTAATGTAACTGAGATTAATATTGAAGTATCCTCTTTCATTCATGATGTAAAACTTGTGTTCTATCTCTCTCATTTTCTCTTTGGTTTATCTGGTTAGGATTTAATCAATTTTACTAAAATTTGTATAGAGTTAAACTTTGAATAGTGTATTTGCCTATTACTTTTCTATGTTTATTTTTATTAATTTCTTCTCTAATTTTTATTAACCCCTGTCTTCTGATAACTTTAGGTTTAAGTTGGTATTATTTCTTTAGTTTTCTAAGCTTAATTTAATATTTTTAATGATTTTTAGTACTTTCTAATTAAAAAATGCAATATTGCAGTGTATACTGACACAGAATAATACCTAACATATATATTGACTTAGAATAAAAAGCAAGAAACGTAGCAGTATTTTGAGTAGAAATTCATTTTTGTAAAAAAAAAACAAACAGTGTATACATGTGCACACTGAACATGCAGTAAGAAGTATAGCAGCATATGCAAAAAGTCTGAAGCAATTTATGGCTAAGTTTAAGATGTCAAGAACATATTATTTTCCATATATAATATATTATTTTATGTTTTATATAATAGAATTTATTATTTGTATTATATCAATGACAATGTATGAATAAACCAGTAAGTGGGAATTTGAGGAGAGATGTTGAGAAATAATTCACTAATGTTTAGACAATTGACTAACACTTTGATATATAAAACTTTTTGAAATATAAAATATAGAAGCTAAATCTTTACATCCAAAATTCCATGAAAATAAGTTTCTGATAAAAATGAATGTATAAAAGGTAAGTGAAATTAAAAAAACAGAAAACATTATTTTTTCACAATTTTGCAATAGAAAAAATTGTAAATTATAACTGCAAAAGCATGAATAATAGAATAATGGGTCTAAATAAAAATACTGAACATTTCTATATGATTTTTAAAAATTTAAAAAATTTAGGCAACTGGGAGAGATTAAATTATTCCCATATATTGACATTAGAAACATAAATCGGATGATAATGTTGAAAGATAATTTACTTATAAGTAAGAAAAAATTTTTAAATTATATACTTATTTAGACCTAATAATTTTGCATTTAAGATTTTTTCTGTGGAAATAAGCAACTGTAAAAGTGTGTAGACAAAGATATTTGCATTACCAAATTACAGTACAACTTACTCTTCTAAAATAGAATATATCTAAACACATACTCTTTCAAAAGCTTTATATAGCTTGAAGAATAATGTTGTACTTATTCGTTGATTTAGAAAAAAATGTTCATAAAGTAATATTAAGACAAAATATCAGGTTGTAGTTATAAATATGGTAGACATCAGCTATATCAATCATCATTTTAAAAGTAGAAGGTATTCAAAAATTAAAAGCAAAGACTTTCCAAGGGATAAAAACATCAACTATATTACCTATCAAAAAATTACATTAAATATGATGACACAAATAGATTAAATGTAATTGAGAAAGATATACCATGCTAACACAAGTCAAAAGCAACTGGACTCACCAGTAATATGATTTTAGAAAAAGCAGAGTTCAGAGCAACAAAAATTATCAGAATGATTTGAAATACAAAATAAGAATTACACAGATCATGAAATAGTGTACCCATTTACCACCAATTGCGTATTCAGAATCATTTACAGTCATTTTTATATGTAACCAATTGAGAATTGCTATTAGTAGAGGAAACATACCATGAATTAATATTTCTTAAACAATATTTTCTATTCCTCTTCATGACCACATAACAATAGCTTATTCAGTGCTTTTGTGGCTTGGAGTTTAATTATGAAATTTTTGCAGTTGTGTATTTTGGGATATTTTGTACGAAATACAAAGTTGTCCTCAGAAACATTTTTAATTGGTTTCTATATTAAACAGACTTTAAAAATATTTCCTCATGTAGACTTATTTTTATCTCTGAACTTATTTAGGACAAAGCCTGTATCTACCAATTAGCACCAAGCCTGGCGCATAGAAAACCTTAAATAAATATAAAGCGAGTGAATGAGTGGTGAGTTAGTTATTAGGTGAAGGAAATAATAATGTTATCATCTGACAACCATTTATTTCCTCTATTAGAAAATACAATTAATAGGAACCTTTTTTCTGTCTTAATTTAAAACTACATGGAAAAAGTTTTAATTTCAATAATATGCTCATTAAAATTAAGAAAGGTAATTTCAAAACTCCTTGATAATATAATTCATAGCTCCAAATCATAAAAACTAAATGTTTTAGATCTCATAAGAAAATAATTTCACAATGTAGTTGTAGCAGGGATAAGAATAACTTTTCCAGGAAAATATTGTATGGAAAAGTCATGGAACTCTCAAAGAAAATATATGACTCCATAGCTCTAAGTCTGGAAATTTATAGTCATCAAATATAGGTCAAACTAACCATATTTTTGTCTGAAATTATAACTAAAAGCTTTGGCCAAATATGGCTGTTTCTTTAGACACCTACTTTATTTCAAGTGTTATGTTAATTTCTATTTTTATTTTATTTGTCCTTTCCTAAGTTTTACCTTGAGTAGACAGAAACATTGCTTATATTTCTTACTATAATGCTTTAACTTAGTTATTCCACTGGCTTACCAAGAATTCAGATAACAGTAGAATGAAAACTGTCAGCTTTAGAAAAATGTGAGCTTCTAAAGGAGTTTCTCTCCTTCAGCCTTTATGCTTCATGGTACAGGATCTAATACATCAGTCTGATATCAGAAAGCATGACATACAGCCATCCATTTTGTTTTATCCTGTGTATTTAATCAAAATGGACGATCTAGGCTGCTTTTTCTGGGCATATGTTTATCCACATTTTAAGCCAATAATTTTGACCAAGATAACAGAGATTTTAAAGAAAAACTACTCCATTTCAACAGTTATACATTCAACCTTAGCCCATTAAACATTATCATTTCACCTTTATTATACCTTTTTTATAAGTTTGAAGACACTTTCCTTTTATATTATTTGTACTGTGGAAAATAATTATTTTATCCAAATGTAGCATCACAAAATTAATTGTATTTCATTATTTGATATAAATGCTAGTATTTTTATAATGGCTTTATTGAGATTTAGTTCATGTTTTATATAATTCCCCTGTATCATGTAATATATAGTCATTAATTCAGTTTCATGATTCAGGGACACAGCTGGTGTTATTCTACTCTGAATTTGACATTATTTTACTCTGGTCGTATATAAATTCATGAGAAAAATATAATGGGGAATATATTCACATACAAATAATTCAGTTCTCTCATTTCTCTACAATAGTACCAACATACATTTCATGTTGTATTTAGAAATCTTGGTTTAAAATTAAATTTCATTCAAATAAGAATATATTACAATTTTTTAAAAAATGCTTTCATCAGTATTCATACTGTGACACAGCCCTATAGATTAAACAAAGTAGTAATAATGCAATCTAACATTGCTGCAATAATTTATACTTGTTTCCAAAATATTTTATATGCATTACAGCTGAACAAAAATAATAATAATAATACTTTGCATAAATGTAGTAATTTACATTTGTTTCCATAAGGTTCAAAGCGTATTTATTTATCTGAACCTTGTGAGATAAGAAGGGGAATATTTATCATCACGATTTTATCACTCTAAACTGATGGCTAGAGAGCAGCTAAAACATGTCTCAAATGAATATTCTTTGCAGAGAACTTAGCTATAACAAAGGCAGAAAAGATAGAATGACTCTGAAGTAAAGGAAAATTTCAAAATAGTTTCTCTCTTATTAAAGACATGAATATTTTCTGAGAATAAGAATAAAGGCATTTTTCCTATTGTTTCCTTTTCTTGCATGCACTTCTCTTTACTCACCCCTGAACTCAAATGTATGTTTTGTGTTTTTTTTTCCTAATCTTTTGAGAGCAAGGGGTGTGTATTTTGTCCTTTTTATCCTCAGCATCTAGAAAAGTGATTGCAATCCAGAAGATATTTAATACATACTAATTCAATGACTGAATGCTTCTTTCTAGAAACAGCCTGCCTGTATTCTTTCCTCTTTATCCAGTGGAAATCTATTCAGTGAATAAACAGTACTTGACTTGATATATATTTCTTAATGTTATTATATGGGAAACAGGAATTACCATGCCATCACAATTCTCTGTTCAGTCTAGTGTTTGTTGATTGACTGAGTGATTCATTTATTCTCTACTTCATTCATTTCACTTTATTACATCCATCATTTATCTATTGATTATCTACCATGTATTTAGTACGATGCTGGATACTATGAATTCAAAACCAAGCAAAGAATATATAATCGTTACCATCCTAGATTGGGAAGTTAGAAATTAAATAATACTTAAAATGCAAAAAAATAAAAAAAGTGCAAAAAAGAAAAAAGTGTGACAGGAGTGAGAATTGGTTTAACTGGTTTACTCCACAGACACCAGAGAAGGCTTTTCGGAGAATGTGAATGACTTGCTCTTCTGTAAAAAGTAAATAAGATTTTAATTAGGAAAAAAAAAAAAAAAAAAGAAAAGAAAGCACTATTCTAGGTGGGGAGAACAACATATGTAAGAGCCCAATTGTAGGAGGGAAGGTAGTCCATTCCAGGAAAAGAAAGAAATACCGTGTGGACCACAGTGGACAAATAGAAGTGTGATATTAAATGAGGGATTAAAAATGAGTAAAGGTCAGATAAGTGAGAAATTGCATAATATATTAACAGTTTAGGTTGATAATCTCAAAATTAAACCCACTGAAGAGGCTTAATTTGTAGAAGCATAGTCAGAATTAAGGTTTCCATAATGATAATCAAAATTATACCTCTAGTTTTATTTTGAAGACTGAGTGTAAGAATGGAAAATGCAGATATAAAAATTGTTTACATCTCTATATCACAGTTTAAGGAATGACACAATAGATGATATTAAATACACTACAATATTTTTTTGAGAAATTGGGTGAAACTCAAGCTGTTTAGGAGGCAAAAATGAACAGGTTCTAATGACCAGTTGAATTCTGATGAGTAATGGAAGAAGGAGGGTGTTAAGAAAGTTCATATCTATCTGGATTGGAAACCAAAAGTAAAAACAGTAATAAAAAATACGGACATAGGAAAAACACAAACAAGAAAAATTGGGTGAAATGCTAATACTCAGATTTCTGTTTAAAACATGTTATATATGAGATATCTATTGATCCAAGTATATGACTTTAGTGGACAGCTGAATAAGCATGCTTTGGGATAAAGATCTGGGACAAGACATGTGAATGTGAAGGTCATATAGAGGTATATATATATATATATATATATATGATCATTACTACTTTGGGCATGAAATTTCTCTGTGAAAACACAGATAATGAAAAAAAGAAGGGTGCTTTGGACAAAATCATGAGGCTCTACAATATCAAAAGGCTGAAGGTAAGATGATGCACCAGTGAAAAACAAATGAGGAGAATATAGAAAGGCAATTGTTAAGAAGAAATCAGGATAGAACGAGGTGATGAAAGCCAAAGAGCACTCAAAACTTGTTTAGACATCATCGACATTTAGGACTGAAAACGACCAAGTAACTTAATGGCATAGAGTTGACCAATGACCATATCAATCGCCATTTTGGTGAACCCACAGGGTTAGTTGTATTAGAGTGTGTTAAACTGTAAGTGGACAGTGAGGAAAAGAAAACAATAGGTATAAACAACTACTCTTAACTATTTTATGAAGACTGTCGTAAAAAAAGAGAAACAGAAAATAAAAAATAGAAATAGATTTGTTTTAAGTTAGAGAAGATAAAGATTTTAACAAATATAATTCCTAAAAGAAATTTTTTAAGAGGAGGAAGAATTTGAAGATAAAGATGAGAGAAATAATTATCAGTAGATATTAGATTCCCAAGAAGGTTGGACAGGATTATATCCAGAACCCAAGAGTAAATTATTACAAAATGAGGATTAAGAGAGAAGGGGCTCATAACCAGGACTAGCTGAACATCTGGTAATTTCACTTGAGAGAGATCTAACCACTGGTTTCTATTGTCTGTGGGCACAGAATGTAAGAAAAATAATCAGAATGAAGAGGTATGGGATAGTGATGAAATGAATTAGAAGTAGAAGCAAAATGGAGGAAGATGGAAATAGTCCTCGTTGAAAGCAGGAGAAAGAAACCAAGAAAGCCTTTCACTCCACTCGTCTCCCCTTTGAATAGTCAAACAACAGTTCTTAGACTGGTCCTCATTTTTGCTTTTTATTCACATTGCTTTTGATTTTTTTTTCATTTACACAGCTAATGTATTTTTTTCCAAGTAGAAGAGACAAATTTAAATACTCCTCAATAAAGACGCAATACCACACCATTGTTACTTTAGATATATTATAACTGATCATTTTCTGTTTAATTTGCATCCAAATGTACACACAATGAAAAATAGAGTTTTCCTTTGCCTTTATGAGAAACTTTATCAGATGTAAATAAGGGAACAACTAATAGGGTGAAGCAAGGCTTTCACCCCTTTCTAGGGCATTAAAGATGGATGGAGACAGAGGAGTTAAAGGAAGTCAGGGGTAAAGAAAATTATGAGGGCTTGTGGTGAGATATCAGAGATGAGTGGGTAGAGAGGGGATTAAAGAAGAAGAAGAGAAGGACAGATTAGAAAAAGTAAATAAACAGAAAAGTGCACAAAACCTTTGGCCAGTGTCTGAAATAGCAGTATACCAACAAAGTAAAATGTTTTGATGTTAAAATAATAAATTCAAAATAATAAAAAAAAAATGAATACTGGAATGCTGAGGCCCAGTATTGCTGTTATTAAATACAAAATCTTAAGTAGCACTGCTATTGCCCAGCCTAAGTGATGCCAGGGCCAGCATCTCTGTGATTTTCTTGGCCTGCACTGTAAGAAAATGGCTTACAGTGAAGGCATAATATCCATTTTAGGACACAACCAATATCATACTGAATGGGCAAACACACAACCAATATCATACTGAATGGGCAAAAGCTGGAAGCATTCCCTTTGAAAACTGGCACAAGACAAGGATGTCCTTTCTCACCACTCCTCTTCAACATAGTATTGGAAGTTCTGGACAGGGCAATAAGGGAAGTTAAAGGCATAATATCCATTTTAATGCCATGAAGAAAGGCATAAAAGAAGTACTCAGCTGCATTGTGGAAAAACAAAGTAGAAAGCAATGTCACTCACTGTGGAATGACATTTGGCTTGAGCATTGTCTCCTACCAGGATAAAAATACAGAAACTCTTCAGCAACATTCAATGTAATATACTTTTATACTTTTCTTTGGACAAAAATCAAGTTGGTACCCTGTGACTCAATTTGATCTAAGGGTTTTTGATTTGAAATTAATTAAACATTTTCCAGTAAACTTTTAAAAAAGAGACTTCATAGTAAGGAAAAAAAAAAAAAAGTCAGTCTTGTATTTACACATTATTTCCATTTCCATTTATCTTCATTCCATTGGGTAGATCCACATTTCCATCAAATGTAGTTTTCCTTGTGATTGAATGACTTTTTTTTTTCTTCTTTTAATATTATCTCCCTCCTTTTTTTCCCTTTCTGGCACTCACAATATAAAGATGCTTACAATTCTATTTATGTTTTCCAACTCACTTTACTTATTATTAAATCTCTTTCTTTTCTTTGTTTTTTTGTCTTGATGCCTTCTGGGGTATCCTGGAGTTGAGTTCATGAATTTGTAGTTTATTCCATTATACATTTCATTCACTAGTATTTCCAGTGAGTTATTAAATTGTATTAACTATTTATTTACAAAATAATTGTTTTTTTGTTTGTTTGTTTTTCCTTGCTCCATGTTATTAGTATCCATCTTGTCTCTCTAAAAATATTTAAAATCATATTTTGGCTGGTCTATACATATCGTTTTAGTTTATGTGGACTACAAAGAGAAGCTCTTTCATTTAATTAGATCCCACTTGTCAATTTTGACTTCTGTTGTCATAGCTTTTGGTGTTTTAGTCATGATATCTTTGCCCATACCTATGTCCTGAATGGTATTGCCTAGGTTTTCTTCTAGGGATTTTGTGGTTTTCGATCGTATGTTTAAGTCTTTAATCCATTTTGAGTTAATTTTTGTATAAGGTGTAAGGAAGGGGTCCAGTTTCAGTTTTCTGCATATAGCTAGCCAGTTTTCCCAACACCATTTATTAAATAGGGAATTCTTTCCCCATTGTTTGTTTTTGTCAGGTTTTTCAAAGATCAGACAGTTGTAGATGAGTGGTGTTATTTCTGAGGCCTCTGTTCTATTCCATTTGTCTATATATATGTTTTGGTACCAGTACCATGCTGTTTTGTTATTGTAGCCTTGTAGTATAGTTTGAAGTCAGGTAGTGAGATGCCTCCAGCTTTGTTCTTTTTGCTTAGAATTTTCTTGGCTCTATGGGCTCTCTTTTAGTTCCACATGAAATTTAAAGTAGTTTTTTCTAATTCTCTGAAGAAAGTCAATGGTAGCTTGATGTTGATAGTATTGAATCTATAAATTACTTTGGGTAGTATGGCCATTTTCATGATATTGATTCTTCCTATCCATGAGCATGGAATGTTTTTCCATTTGTTTGCATCCTCTCTTATTTCCTTGAGCAATGGTTTGCAGTTTTCCTTGAAAAGGTCCTTGATATCCCTTGTAAGTTGTATTCCTAGGTATTTTATTATCTTTGTAGCAATTGTGACTGGGAGTTCACTCATGATTTGGCTGTTTGTCTAATATTGGTGTATAAGAATGCTTGTGATTTTTGCACATTGATTTTGTGTCCCAAGACTTTGCTGAAGTTGCTTATCAACTTAAGGAGATTTTGGGCTGAGACGATGAGGTTTTCTAAATATACAATCATGTCATCTGCAAACACAGACAATTTGACCTCCTCTCTTCTTATTTGAATAGCTTTTATTACTTTCTCTTCCCTTATTGCCCTGTCCAGAACTTCCAATACTATGTTGAAGAGGAGTGGTGAGAAAGGACATCCTTGTCTTGTGCCAGTTTTCAAAGGGAATGCTTCCAGCTTTTGCCCATTCAGTATGATATTGGTTGTGTGTTTGTCATAAATAGCTCTTACTATTTTGAGATACATTCCATCAATACCTTGTTTATTGAGACTTTTTAAGCATGAAGGGATGTTGAATTTTACTGAAGGCCTTTTCTACATCTATTTAGATAATCATGTGGGTTTTTTTGTCATTGGTTCTGTTTATGTGATAGATTATGTTTACTGATTTGCATACGTTGAACCAGCATTGCATCCCAGAGATGAAGCCAATTTGAACGTGGTGGATAAGCTTTTTGATGGGCTGCTGGACTCGGTTTGCCAGTATTTTATTGAGGATTTTCATATCAGTGTTCATCAGGGATATCGGCCTGAAATACTCTTTTTTTGTTGTGTCTCTGCCAAGTTTTGGTATCAGGATGATGCAGGCCCCATGAAAAGAGTTAGGGAGGAGCAGAGCCTCTTTTTTCTATTGTTTGAAAGAGTTTCAGAAGGAATGGTACCAGCTTCTCTTTGTACCTCTGGTAGAATTTGGCTGTGAATCCATCTGGTCCTGGGCTTTTTGGGGTTTATAGGCTGTTAATTATTGCCTCAATTTCAGAACTTGTTATTGGTCTATTCAGAGATTTGACTTCTTCCTGGTTTAGTCTTGGAAGGGTGTATGTGTCCAGGAATTTATCCATTTCTTCTAGATTTTCTAGGTTATTTGTGTAGAGGTGTTTATAGCATTCTCTGACTGTAGTTTGTATTTCTGTGGGATCAGTGGTGATATCTCCTTTATCATTTTTTATTGTGTCTATTTGATTCTTCTCTCTTTCCTTTTTTAATTAGTCTGGCTAGTGGTCTATATTGTTAATCTTTCCAAAAAATCAGCTCCAGGATTCATGTATTTTTTGAAGGGTTTTTCGTGTCTCTATCTCCTTCAGTTCCGCTCTGATGTTAGTTATTTCTTGCCTTCTGATAGCTTTTGAATTTGTTTGCTCTTGCTTCTCTAGTTCTTTTAAAGGGTGTTGACTTTAGATCTTTCCTACTTTCTCCTGTTTGCATTTAGTGCTATAAATTTCCCTCTGAACACTGCTGTAGCTGTGTTCCAGAGATTCTGGTATGTTGTGTCTTTGTTCTCATTCATTTCAAAGAACTTATTTATTTCTGATTTAATTTTGTTATTCATTCAGGAGCTGGTTGTTCAGTTTCCATGTAGTTGTGCAGTTTTGAGTGAGTTTCTTATTTGATTGCACTGTGGTCTGAGAAACTGTTTGTTTGGATTTCCATTCTTTTGTATTTGCTGAGGAGTGTTTTACTTCCAATTGTGTGGTCAATTTTAGAGTAAGTGGGATGTGGTGCTGAGAAGAATTTATATTCTGTTGATTTGGGGTGGAGAGCTCTATAAATGTCTATTAGGTCCGCTAGGTCTACAGGTGAGTTAAGTCCTGAATATCCTTGCTAATTTTCTGTCCTGTTGATCTGTCTAATATTGACAGTGGGGTGTTAAAGTCTCCCATTATTATTGTGTGGGAGTCTAAATCTCTTTATAGGTCTCTAAGAACTTGCTTTATGAATTTCGGTGCTCCTGTATTGGGTGCATATATACATTTAGGATAGTTAGCTAGCTCATTGTCTGCCCAAACAGGCACCCAGTGTTGTGCTTGAAACCCAGGGTCCTAGTGGTGTAGGCACCTAAGGGAATCTCCCGGTCTGTGGGTTGCGAAAACCATGGGAAAAGCATAGTATCTGCGCAGGAATTCACCCTGCCTCAGGCACAGTCCCTCACCGCACAGTCCCTCACGCACAGTCCCTCATGGCTTCCCTTGGCTAGAGGAGGGAGTTTTCCCTGACTCCTTGTGCTTCCCTGGTGAGCCGACGCCCCACCCTGCCTTGGCTCGCCTTCTGTGTGTGGGCTGCACTCACTGTCTAACCAGTCCCAATGAGGTAAGCCGGGTACCTCAGTTGGAAATGCAGAAATCACCCACCTTCTGCGTTGATCTCGTTGGGAGCTGTAGACTGGAGCTGTTCTTATTCGGCCATCTTGCCAGCCACTATGTGTCTTCTTAGAAATTTCACGGGCTAATCTTGAGACAGACAGATGAAGTCTGAAGACCCAGCGACAAAATTTCAGAGACCAGTTGAAGTCAGCTAATTAACCACTCAGCCATTTTCGAAAACAAATCAGCTTGGGGTTCAGGTGGATTGGGAGCCAAGACAGCCACCAGAACAAGACACAAAGGTATTGTCCTCAGCCTGTGATCCAGATAGACTGGAACCCAACATAGCTGCTAGAACAAGACATATGAATTTGTACTCAGCTCAATTCTTACATGTCTTCTTTATTAAGTTTTCCCTTTTTAAACCCATACTTCCCTCCCGACCCCACGGAAATTAAAGCAGTTAGTTTGGGTAGGAATCCGGCTGCTTACCCATTTAAGTTTTAGTTAATAAATTCACTTGCTTTCTACCATACCTTGTTCTTGTTAATTGGACTCTGCTGGGGGTGAGCATCTGGACCTGTGTTCAGTTACAAGACCAGTGTTTTAATCAAAATTCCCATAAATTTTCTGGGGGGAGCAAATTTTCCCCAGATAAATCAGCTAGCTTAGGTGATGCTGTTTCAAAGAGTGTGTTAAAGATTGTGATATAGCTTGTACCCTCTTCTATTTAGAGAGTAGGGGATATAGCATTCACGACATAGATGATTATTTTGATTTGTTCTAAATCACTCTGACACTGTGTTCTCTGACCACCTCTACAAGCAGGCAACTCACTCTACATAGAACCTACCGTTTGATGATATCACCTTGCCCTTGGGTATGGAGGATGAAGAGGAACTTTTAGTTTATTCCTGTACTTGTTTTTATCTACTTCTTACCCTACCTCTTTTTTTCCAGACTTTGTGTTATAGTAATACCTTTAATTTCCATATCCTAAAAGTCCCAATATATATATCCATTTTATTCAAAAAGTCAATGATCTCGCAGGGTGCTTTGACTCACGCCTATAATCCCAGCACTTTGGGAGGCCAAGGCGGGTGGATCACGAGGTCAGGAGATCTAGACTATCCTGGCTAACACACTGAAATCCCGTCTCTACTAAAAATACAAAAAATTAGCCGGGCGTGGTGGCAGGCGCCTGTAGTCCCAGCTACTCAGGAGGCTGAGGCAGGAGAATGGCGTGAACCTGGGAGGGTGAGCTTGCAGTGAGCTGAGATCGCACCAGTGCATTCCAGTCTGGGCGACAGAGTGAGACTCAGTCTCACAAAAAAAAAAAAAAAAAAAAAAAAAGTCAATGCTCTTTTGTTGAATTATAGCTAGTTATCCAACAAATGAAGTAATGTATAAACACTTCAGTAAAGAAGATATGTTTATTGCAAAATAGCATTTATTCAATATCATAAGGCATTAGAGAAATAAAATTTAAAATGAAATCAGGTACTACTACATACTTAAGAGACTGTCTTAAATTAAAAATTCTAACCATACCAATTATTGGTAAGGATTCAGAACAACTGGATTCCTCATATACTACTGATGAGCATCTAAAATGATACAACCACTTTGGAAACCTGTATGATAGTTTCTTAAAAAGTTAAACATACACCTACTATACAACCTACTCACTTCACACTTATGTATTTGCTCGAGAGAAATAAAAGCATATGTCTACACAAAGATGTGTATATGAATGTCTGTAGTAGCTCTATTATAATAACCCTAAACTGAAAAAACACAGATGTCATACAACCACAGGTGAATGGGTAAGCAAATTGTGGTATGTCTATACAATGGGATACTACTCAGCAATTGAGAGGAATTGTGTAGTGAAGCATGCAACAACATTAATGCGTCTCAAAACAATTATGCTGAGTGAAAGAAAGCAGACATAAAATAGCATATCTTTTATGATTTTATTTATATAAGTTTTTAGAAAATGCACGAAAATATTTGAAGACAGTCTAGGTATGGAACACATAGGTATAGATAGGAAGAAAAGTTTACAAAAGAAATTAAGGAAACAATGACATTTTGGGGAATGATTCATATATACACTATCTTTATTGTAATGGGTATATTATATATGTTTATATGTGTGTGTGTGTGTGTGTATCTATCACCTGGACTGAGATCCCTTGGGAAAAGGAGAGTGAAAAAGTGAATGAAATACATAAATAACATCAGGATGTGAAAAAAAGCAAAGACTTGTACTAGTCAGTAACCATCACTTACATCTAGTAGAGACTCAAAGAGTGGGAAAACTTTAGATAAATAAATTAAACATAATATCAATATAATACACAAAAATATATATATAACATGTAAATTGTACACCTAGAGAGGCAAATAAATTGAGAGAGACAGAAAGAAGTAAAGAGTGAGAGATACACAACAAAATAGCTCATTTTGATTTATTTTAGATTGGTATTATACTTCAAAACTTTTTGTCCTAACATATAACTTTGCTCAAAATATTGTCTCTTAAATTAGAAAATTTATAAAAGAACCATATTTTCTAATATTCTTCAAAGTAATCTTTTTACTCTAGACTCTTAACTTTTAAACTCAAAATAGCATTTGAATTTCTGACAGTTGCTCTGAATGCATTCGTTTGCCTTTAAATCTTTTTGCTGTTGTTATTAAACACATTGTGATTTTAAAATTATATTTGCTCTTCATTTCAGTTCAATGGGATACTGGAAGATATATAAGGAGGTTAATGCCTCTTTTCATGAGGTGTTAAAAAAAAAGCTTATGATGTTTAAATTTAAATGAAATAAAAATAGGCAGTGGAGAAGAAAACTGGGTTTTGGCACAAAGATTAGAGACAACAGAGGTGGCAGAATGATGAAAGCAAAAGTCACAGGACACTTTTACTAGGCATTTGGGAATGGGTTAGGGGTCGGGGAGAAACTGTATATTCAGAGAGTATTTCAAATAATTTCCTCGCTTTCAAGGTTACCATTAACATGCTGAGAAGTAAAATACATGTGCAGGATTTATGTGATAGAATGACATAATATGAAACACAGTAGGTCAAGAGACTCAAATCTTTATTTTAAAAATACATTTTTTATGATTTCTGTACATCTGAAAAAAAACCCAGTTAGATGAATAATGCTACAAATCACATTTACCTAAAAACGTGGATAATGAGCAGTTAAGAATTCCTATTTTCGTCCGGGCATGGTGGCTTAAGCCTGTAATCCCAGCACTTTGGGAGGCCGAGACGGGTGGATCACGAGGTCAGGAGATCGAGACCATCCTGGCTAACACGATGAAACCCCATCACTACTAAAAAAATACAAAAAACTAGCTGGGCCTGGTGGCGGGCGCCTGTAGTCCCAGCTACTCGGGAGGCTGAGGCAGGAGAATGGCGTAAACCAGGGAGGCAGAGCTTGCAGTGACCTGAGATCTGACCACTGCACTCCAGCCTGGGCCACAGAGCGAGACTCCGTCTCAAAAAAAAAAAAAAAAAAAAAATTCCTATTTTCAAATATTTATGAATTTAACACATAAACTTTCTTCAGACAATGATATTAAACATATGTCATTTATCTTCTAGTTATTAAACAGTGTAAAGTGTTAAAACTACATGAAACTCCAAATTAGCATAAATCTTTACATTTTGAGTGAAATAAAATAAATATTGACTGGCTGGAACAACAGAGGCTATTTATTTGGTTAAACATATTTTATTTCACAATAGAATGAATAATATAGCTAAGGAAGATATTTCTGAAAATCTCTATTAGGACTGTCAATGGAAAAGAGTTCACCAGCAGTGACAGAGACCAGAGGAATCCAAGAACTCTGGCTTAAAAATCAGGTTTATCTGTGTTACAATCCCAACTTCATAATCTATTGCCTGTGTGCTCATGGAAACATTCTTGAAAGTCGTGCTTATTTTCTTCATCCATAGAATTGTGATAATAATAACAATTACATCATTTCAATAGTAACATTTACAAAGGGCTTACTAGGTGTTAGACCCTTAAGTATTTCATATGACTTTATCACAGTTTATTCTCACAGCTGCCCTATGAATAGCTACAATTATCATCATTCCAATTTTATGGACAAGAAAATGGAGTCATAGAAAGGTGAAGTGATTCCCCAAGAGTCACACAGCTGGTGAGTGTGAGAAACAGGCTGTGAACTCAGGCAATCTGCTTTTCTTATCTTGGCTTGGTACTTTTGCGAAGATTATATGAGATAATGCATGTTTCATGCTTTACATAATTTACTAAATATGCGCTCAGAAAAGATAATATTAGAGGTGATTATGAAAAGAAAATCTTCTACATTACATGTGCATCCATAAATATAAAATGAACTTTTTCTTTTCTTTATCCAACTTTTAGGGAATTGATTCAAATATAGTGACAGCAAAATAAGATTTAATTTTGCATATATTGTCTTTTTTATTGAAATAGTATATATATTTTCTTTGTAACATACTTTAGTCATTTGAGCTTAATAGAATTAATTAAATTTTAACTTTAGAGTCCTTTATTTGCTAATGTAATTGTTATATAATATCTATTTAGGAAAAAAAAAAAATAACCCAGAAAGCAGTCTGAGAGCCATGTACCATTTGTCTTATCTGAACCTATAAGACCAAATAAACTTGAAAATTGCCAAATATGTACTTTGTATTATATCAACATTGTTGTCACTGTGATTTTAGGGAATGCTAAGAAACATGTACTGAAAAAGTCAATAAGAGATTTACAATAAAAAGCATGTTTCCCCAAACTATTTCTACTTTCTGAAAAATGTCGAGACATGCTTTGATCTTTGGGAAATATTTAAATTCTTATTAGAATTAAATCATGTTGAAAACACAGTAAAAATGATTAGTTCCTATAGAAAAATACTAGTTACATAGTAATAAAGGAGCTGATTGTGGTAAAACTATGGCCACAGATTCTAGGTGGAATTGAAAATTTTTTCACTGATATTTGTAATTGTAGCTTACAATTCAATAATGGGTGCCTTGGAAACTGTAATCCATAAGATTAGAACAAGACCCAAACCTGAGACCTGTAAAAAATCAGTATTATTGATTGGAGCAAAGATGCATTTTAAAAGGTCTCAAAACCAAATCAGTAAAATTGGACTAATGCATCCAGCTTCTTATATAATTTCTGGTGCTGGTGAGAGAGACATTTTTAGTAAACTATCGTATAGAGACTAGAAAACCCGCGAACATTTCAAAAGATACAGAGTAATAGCCTCTATCTATTCCCTATTGTTTCCTCCTACCTCCCTCTAAGCATCTCCACAGAGACCACGTTCAAAGAGCATTTGGAGATAAATGGGGCTGTGGACATGGGAACAGAGTTGACAACTACTTTTCTGAGAATAAGAACAAAAATAACGCTCAAAGACATAGAAAATAGTGCTCCTTTGTTCACTGTTACACATAAATATCACAAAGTAAATAGGTAACACAGATATATAGCAAAATTTGTGTATGGAAGACCAAGTAAACTTTGCTTTTATTAGTGGTTAAAAAACTCCAACAAAACACAGGATGATTGTGGTCACTAGTGATAGACAAATTTTCACTTAAAAAAAAAAAAGATTAGTAATTTACCAAAAGCTCAGAGCAAAATAATCCAGTGCCAGTTATTTAAAAATTAATAATATGTGTGTTTAGAAAAAGACCATTATTTTGATAGCAATAAGAAGCTAAAGCACAAAAGTGGGTAGTCCATCAATTTTAAGAGGAAAAAATAATGGTCAGAGGCTTTTCTGTTGTTGTTTTGGTTTGTGTGTGTGTGTTTGTTCTTAAATCTTCCGTAACTTGATATGAAAATGTGTGTCCATCTTTGACTTTAAACAGTAATTATGTTTTGAGAACAGGCCAAGGTAAATTCTTCTCTCTAATGGCACCTCCACGGAGGTGGCAGACCAAACTCATGTGGCCTTTCTCAGCTGCAGAGAGCTGCCAAGGCAGTAAAGCTAGGTTTTAGATTTACTTTAGAGTTACTTCTTTCACCTTGGCTCTAATTACCATGGTAGATGTTAATCATGACTAACTGAGAGCAGAGGAAAAAAAAAAAAGTCACTTGTAGAGGGAAAGCAGTATTTCAGAATTCCTGTAAACAAAGCGTTGGCTAAAAGCTTGAATAGAGAGAGCACACATGAGAAAGAAGGTGGTTTGGGCCTGGGTCCCAGGGATATTAAACTATCGTAACTGTTTTGAATTGAGCTGGAATGACTAGATTGAAGAAGATTGAAAAAGAAAGCTTGAAAGTTTGTCCTGTGAAGGCATTAGAACCTCCTGGAAGATGCCAAAATATCTTTGAATATAGATGTCTCCAGGATGTTAGTTCCAAGGCTCCAGAGAACTCTCCACTGCATCAGACTTTGGCTTGAATGCCTGCTGTCAACTCCCCCGGACACCATCACAGATCGTAGGACTCATCTCTTTAACATGGGATCTGTGCCCAGGACCAAGACACTGATTTGTCTATAAACTTCTAGTGCTGTGACACTGCAGCAACCCTCAGTCAACAGAAGCATGCAAGGGCTCCAGAAGAACCAAACCCAGATTTGGTAAGTAACACGTGGATTTTTCAAAAGTCTAACGAACTAGAGTAGATAAAACCACCACAGGAATCTTACATTTCACCCTATTCTTAAAGCAACATAGATCAGCCTAATGGTTTATATTTTGAAAGCACTTTCCATCTACATTTTGTAATCTTTAAAACAACTATACAAACTGTGTATTGTAAAAAAAAAAGCTTATTTTGCAAATAAGAATTTATAGCCTCTCAAACAAGATGACAAAGAAAGTGAGGGCAAGGGCAGGGACTCAAATCCTGACCTTGATTACATATTGTATGTTTCTCCCTCAGAAATATTGTGGATTGACTGTAAAATACAAGCAGATCTAAACAAATGCTTAGTTAGAAAAAGACCAAGGCTAAAAACTATCATGAAAATGAAACATAAACAACGTATTTTATAACACCAAAGTAAATACTTCAATATTTATTTATTTATTTATTTATATGAGATTGAGTCTTGCTCTGTCGCCCAGGCTGGGGTGCAGTGGTGTGATCTGGGCTCACTGCAAGCTCTGCCTCCCGTGTTCACCCCATTCTTCTTCCTCAGCCTCTCGAGTAGCTGGGACTACAGGTGCCCGCCACCATGCCCAGCTAATTTTTTTGTATTTTTTAGTAGAGACGGGGCTTCACCGTGTTAGCCAGGATGGTCTCAATCTCCTGACCTCGTGATCCACCCGCCTCGGCCTCCTGACGTGCTGGATTTATAGGCGTGAGCCACCGCGCCCATTAAATGGCTTTCTTTCTTTTTTTATTTTTCCTTTTTTTTTTTTTTTTTAGATTTTTTTTTATTATTATTATTATACTTTAAGTTCTAGGGTACATGTGCATAACATGCAGGTTTGTTACATATGTATACTTGTGCCATGTTGCTGTGCTGCACCCATCAACTCGTCAGCACCCATCAACTCGTCATTTACATCAGGTATAACTCCCAATGCAATCCCTCCCCCCTCCCTGCTCCCCATGATAGGCCCCGGTGTGTGATGTTCCCCTTCCCACGTCCAAGTGATCTCATAGTTCAGTTCCCACCTATGAGTGAGAACATGCGGTGTTTCGTTTTCTGTTCTTGTGATAGTTTGCTAAGAATGATGGTTTCCAGCTGCATCCATGTCCCTACAAAGGACACAAACTCATCCTTTTTTATGGCTGCATAGTATTCCATGGCCACATTTTCTTAATCCAGTCTGTCACTGATGGACATTTGGGTTGATTCCAAGTCTTTGCTATCGTGAATTGTGCTGCAATAAACATACGTGTGCATGTGTCTTTATAGCAGCATGATTTATAATCCTTTGGGTATATACCCAGTAATGGAATGGCTGGGTCATATGGTACATCTAGTTCTAGATCCTTGAGGAATCACCATACTGTTTTCCATAATGGTTGAACTAGTTTACAATCCCACCAACAGTGTAAAAGTGTTCCTATTTCTCCACATCCTCTCCAGCACCTGTTGTTTCCTGACTTTTTAATGATCGCCATTCTAACTGGTGTGAGATGGTATCTCATTGTGGTTTTGATTTGCATTTCTCTGATGGCCAGTGATGATGAGCATTTTTTCATGTGCCTGTTGGCTGTATGCATGTCTTCTTTTGAGAAATGTCTGTTCATATCCTTTGCCCACTTTTTGATGGGGTTGTTTGTTTTTTCTTGTAAATTTGTTTGAGTTCTTTGTAGGTTCTGGATATTAGCCCTTTGTCAGATGAGTAGATTGCAAAAATTTTCTCCCATTCTGTAGGTTGCCTGTTCACTCTGATGGTAGTTTCTTTTGCTGTGGAGAAGCTCTTTAGTTTAATGAGATCCATTTGTCAATTTTGGCTTTTGTTGCCGTTGCTTTTGGTGTTTTAGACATGAAGTCTTTGCCCATGCCTATGTCCTGAATGGTACTACCTAGGTTTTCCTCTAGAGTTTTTATGGTATTAGGTCTAACATTTAAGACTTTCACTGTGTCTGTTGCCAGTATCATTTTGCCTTCCTTTCCATCACGAGTAACTCCTTTCCATCAGGAGTAACTCCTTTCCATCACGAATCCAGTAACCTCCCTGGTAGGCTACTGTCATCTTAAGCTTTCACCCTTCCTTTCTTCCCTGTGGTGTGTCCAATCCCCTGTTGATCTCAAATGATCTTCACTTGCCTTATCAACTGTATTTTCCCCGTTTTATTCCATCTTTTGATTCAATATATCCCCCAACTGTCCTGTATATAGATTTATATACAGTTATTGAACAGGAGTCCTTTACCTGAATGTTTTAGAATTGATGGTAGTCATGGTCTCACATATTTCCCACTGAAATTCCAGTATTAGGGAGCAAAGACCTAAGACTGCTAGCATAATTACTTTCCATTACCTTTTAGAAACACTCAAAACCTCATCCCTGTCCCAGCCCACCCCTTTCCATCACCCAGTTATTGGTAAGGGTATGAATAGGGAGAAAAAATTATCCCATATAAAACCAGGGAATTTTCTAATTCTAGCATTTTGACTCACTCTCTCCCAAGAATATGGACTTCAGAAAAAGAAAAAGGGCTTTAACTTTCCTGTGCTGAACTTTCCAGGCTTTATTGAAAAGAAATGACTGCTATTTGGTAAGCTGTGGTCCTACAAGCAAAGGCAAAGAGTACATATAATGAAGCAATGCTAGTTTTTGTGGAAAAGAACAGTGGGAACTTTAGCCATTAGCACAATTACTTATGGTTATACATACTGTATATAGAAGGGAGGCTAAGATCAACTATTGTTCCGAGAGTACTAGAAACACCGAATTCCTCATCTATCATGAAGAGAGATGATTAGGCCAGGAACATTGAGCTATTGGAAAAAAAAAGCAAGTGAGGTACATTTTTGAGAATGTGATTAGAGCACATGTGGTATTCACTAAGTTGATTCTTTATGTTTTGATATTAGAAAGCATTTTAAAGTTCTTCGTCACTGACTGATAAGATGTTTTTACTTATGGCAACATTCAGTCTTTTTATAAACATTGATGCTTATCTTTAGTTTCTTAAACATTACTGCTAAAAGAGTATTAGATCACTATGTTAGAACTTGATTCTGGTCCTTTTTATTCAATGGGATCAAAAAATTGATTTGAGGATGACAGAAATAGCTAACTTTATGAATCTAGACTTAAGTGTGTCTGGTTCATTTACAAACAAATTAGTACAGTAATTTCTTTCCATTTAGTTGATATCTGAAGTGTGAGGAAGCCAGGCGGAAGGAGCAGTCCTATAATTGTTTGATTCTGCTGCCCTATTCCTTTCTTGCTGAAAATCAAGTAGTAGTATAGGTCTTCTCTCATCTCCCCCTCTCCTACAGAACACAAGCCACTTAATGGAGATGGGCTGTCTTACCTCTGGATATGGCTTTGTGATGCATGAAATAGAAGCCATCAGTTCTTGTTCCACTCACTCCTTCCACAAACATTTAATGAATTACGTAAAGAAGTATGTTTCTAAGTAGTATCTACAAGTACTAACCCTGATTTTTACTTAAGGAAAATTAACTGTGCAGCCCTCCCCTTAATACGAATAACGACTATAGCAAAAGAGAATTTATCACATACCAGCTACTCTTCTATGCATTTAACATATATTACCTCACTCAATTCTCACCATATCTGACATTATCCCCTTGACATGAATGAGAAAGCTGAGGCAAACATAATTCAAATACCTTCCCTAAGGTTTTCTTGACTTTCCTATGGTCTTCAGGAAGTCTAGCCCCTGAAATAGTGGTGTTCACTGTTGTGTTAAATGACCTTGAATATTGAGCTATTAAATATGAGAGTATATTAGGACAGTTCTTATGTAAATTTTTATAGTGTTCTAAAATGTAAACTTTATTATATTCTATTCTATAGTGGGTATAAATATTTCATACTATTCTATAGGAGGTATAAATGACTAATAAACCAGATGAATATACACACTAAGATATTTAGATTTAGAAAAGAAACTTGCTAAACCAAATTGGTCAGTGTTTAAGCAATGTAATTAAATGAAGACCATCTCAAGCAGAAACATTTTCCTAAATGGTTGCCTTCTCTCAGTTTCTTAAGATATTCATCATGGGAAGCAGCCAATGCTAAAGATAGATCTAAATCCTACTTAGTTTAAATGTGGTTTTATTTATAAATGAAAATCTAGTCTTTCCATAGCCCTTTCTAAATTGGCTATGCCTTCCAAAATTGTTTCTGAAATATCATGTAGATAGAATCATTTTAGAAGGTTTTTATTTAATGTACAAGTGGTGAGACACTTGATGTTATTACCACATTACTACATGTACAGGATATGCTCCTGTGTCATGAAACCCTTTTGTTCATGGCAACAGAAAATACAAAATCCTGCTACAGCAGTAAGTGTATCAATCACATCAGTCATCTAATGGCTAGGAGAGGACAATTTATGGAACTACTTTATGAATATGTTACTTTATACTTCTGCTAGATTATTTCATTTTTCGTATCTGTGTCATGCTATGGAAAGGAGTTAAGAAGCAGATGATTAAGAGAAGTTGTTCTAGAATGTCTAAGAAAGTTCTATGAAAAGTGAGAATCTTGACTATTTTCATGTTAGTCAAAGGTATATGTTAAATTATGAATGAGTAATTAGATATATGGAATGAGGCAAATTTTTATCTGATTATATAAATATATTAGTGAGATGAAAAATTTAGCTTCTACAAAAATTGCAAATGTAATATAAATCGTATATAAATGTATAATTATATTTTCTATTGTCTCATGAAAATTTTATTTTAGCTACTGTATTAGTAAATTTTTAGTCTATTTATATTCAAAATTCCCTAACATCTTAGCAGAGATAGCAGATTCCCAGGCTTCTACCAAATAAATAAATATTATATTGCTTTTTGCCAGAAGCTCACAATTTGCTATTTTTTATACTGTTCAACATACCACTTGAATGTACTTATTTATAGGTTAAATTGAGTTGTATGACTTAGAGGAGTAGAAGATATATAAGAGTGTTTCTCATAGATGAGTTAACTGAGGGCCCTGATAAAGAAATAAAATCAAAGTTAAATTACAAACTATTAAAAATCAAATTGTTTAAAAGCTTCTAGAGGTGGAAAGGTATGATACATTTCCTTCTCATCGTAAGGATCACAGCTACATTCTTTAAACAAAAGACAAGTTAACAAGAAAAAAGCATAATACATTTATTTGATGACACTTTTATATGACACGGGAGCCTTGAGAAATGAAGATCTAAAGACTCAAGGGAAGACCATGCATTTTTATGCTTGGATTCAATAACAAGTGAACAGCCATGGAGACACGTGATTAGACAAAAACAAAATAATGTAATAGTAATAGATTGAGCGGGGAAACCCAGCAAGGCCTGTCTGATCAGACTCTTCTTGGCTTCTCTGTGTGACATTCCTTCTTCCCAAGTATAAGACCAGACCCTTTCTGGAATGAGGGTATTATGATATGCTCTCAGACAAGGCAAGTCCATTTCTTTATGGCCAGCTCTTACACAGAAGGGTGAAGGAAGGCTGAAGTAATATTTCTGGGGTTCATGGCTAACTTTGGAGGAGAGGAGTTCTAGTTGCTATGATCCACCCTGGGGAAGAGGAATTCTAGATTCTATGACTTGCCTTGGGAGAGAAAGAGGAGCAAGGAGAATGGAGGGCAGGAGAAGGTCAGAGAGACTCTGCTTCTGAGTCCTCTGCAACATCTTTTAGTTCAAAGTACTTAGCATGGCCAAGTGCCAAAGTTTAGGGCATAATCTTCGGAGCTCCAAGAGCTTCAAATTGTATAAAATTCAAGCTAATATCTTTAATGTAATATGAGTATTGTTTTGCTAAAGTGTACTGGAGTTTATGACATAGGTTGTTTTGACTTTGCTACATTTATACTCTTATTTAAAGCTAACATTGATTTAAAATTATGAGTCAGGTACTGTTTTACATGACTTGTGTTTATAGAGGTTTTTAAAAATTATTACAGCAATCCTGTGAGGAAATAAACTTGTTTTCATATTTAGAAAAAATGCAAGGTAAGATGACTTAATATCTCAAAATCAGGCAGTAAGTGATGGATGAAGTTTAAAAGTTGGCAGTCTGACAACAGAACTGTCTTCAATAGTACATGACACTGTCTCTAAAATAAAATGTTCACAACACTATTCCTCTCCACAACTGAGTACTCAAAAGAATCATATAGGGAAATAATGTTATTGGCACTTAAAATATAGATATTTCTAACATGTCTACCCTTTAAGGTTATGTAGTTGGAAACTGTGAATTAAACTAAAAAATACATCAAAAAGAGAAAGGTATACAATTTTTATTTAATGTTAATATTTAAAAATTTTATGTGCATGGAAGTAGTCACAGAATAGAAGTCAAGATCTAAAGAGGTGATTAAATTTGTATTACTTATATATGATCTTAGCAGAGGATGACAAATTGAGAAGATTTGATAAGAAAAAGAAAAACGGGATCCATGCTTCTATGGGCAGTAAATTGTGGGAAGCAAGAATATGCAGATGGAAGGTAGGAACTATCTAGTAAGATTTTGTTTATGCAGATTCATCTTAGGACTCCCTCCATGTGCATGGATAATTGTTGCTCCTTCCTTCCTCGTGTGAAAGAGGAAGATATCTTGACATGGCTTGAATCTGTATCCCCGTGCAAACCTCATGTTTAATTACAATCCCCATTGTTGGAGGTAGGGCACAGTGGGAGGTGATTAGATGATGGAAGCTCACTTCTCAGGAATGGATCACCAACACGCCCCTTAGTACTGTCCTCGCCATAGTCAGTGACCTTCCTGAGGTCTGGTCATTTAAAAGCGTGTGGCACCTCCTCCCTCTCTCTCTGTCTCTTGCTCCTGTTCTTGCCAGGAAGACATCTGCTCCTGTCACAAGTAAAATCTCCCTGATGCCTTCCCAGAAGCTGATGCTGCCATGCTTCCTGTACAGCCTACAGAACCCTGAACCAATTATACCTCTTCTCTTTATCAATTACCCAGTGTCAGATATTACTTTATAGCAATGTGATAATGGACAAATACATACTTTCACAAGGGAAAGTACGTCCTGCTTTTAGGCAGAAAGGAGAAGGTGGAGAGCTTTTTCTCAATTGCCTTTAACTTTAATAATTGTTATGCCAAAGCAGCATATTTTGGAGTGGCATATTCTGACCCTCTTCAAATGGAAAAAAACGAGTTGCTTAACAATAGTTAAAAATGTCAGAGTCATTCTCAGCCATGTAGAAACCTAAAGAGTCCTAGTTCATAAGAGTTGTTTCCTGATCTTCTGAGTATATTACATGCTTGATGCAAGGAGGAAAAGAAAAAGTTACTAGACATTATTACTATTTAGGATTATGATTATAATATGAGTAAGACAGAATAAAGAGAGTAAACCATCTGAGCATAACATACAACTGAAACATTTAAGTGCACAAAAATTTCTTACTAAAGAGGAGTAATAAAACCCACAACACCAGTCACCATTATAGATCCAATCATCTGGAAGAACAGTTGGTACAGAAAATATACCAACCCACAAGAATTAGTCAGAGCTAGCTTCACATTGTAGTCAGAATGTGGCTCATGGTATTTGCATTTGTTAGAGGTGGCACAAGTGGTGGTTAGAAAGAGAGCTATTCCAAGCCCTTTGAGAGGAATAGCAGACATTTCCTGGACTGTCACTCTTAGGGCATGATAAGTGAATGTAAAACAAAGGCAATAAATGGTTTTACCTATTTCCAGTTAACTGACTTGTGGGTTTAATCAATACTCCCTAGACCAATGTCTATGGAACACTGATTCTTTAGAATGCCCAGAAAACTATCTGCCCAACAGTAGAATTGAATACTTCCAACATAAGTAATATTTTTCTTCCAAAATTTGTTTATGCCATTGTTATTATGATAGTTACTTTAATTAAGTTTAATTCTGTCAATATTATATAAAAGGTTTTAGATTAAATGTGGGATGACTGATTGGAGAAAATGATAAAATTAAAATTTATTGCTCAAAGCCCCTTTAAATATAAGTTCATATTCTAATTCATATAAATCCAAACTGAAAACATAGATGCCCTGTGACTACAGGTTAGATTTAGAAAAAAAAAAAATCTTGCTGGGCATGTTGGTGCGTGCTTGTACTCCCAGCTACTTGGGAGGCCAAGGCAGGAACATCGCTTGAGTCCAGGAGTTCTGGGATATAGTGCACTGTGCTGATACAACATTCACACTAAGTGCAGCACCAATATGGTGACTTCCTGGGAGCGGGGACCCACCAGGTTGCCAAAGGAGGAGGGAACCTGCCCAGGTCAGAAAGAGAATAGGTAAAAATTCTTGCAGTGATCAGTAGTGGGATTGTGCTTATGAATAGCCACCACACTCCGGTCTGGGCAGCTTATCAATACCCCATCTCTAAAATAATTTTTTTAAATAAATAAATAAATAATATTTTTAAAGATTGAAATGAAAGCAGTCTTAGGTATACGTTGGTATTTTAGCAAATAAATAAATATTGTATGTTTTAGGTTAAATATGTACATTATATCTGTATGTATATGTTTAATTTAAAATGTTTAACGTTTACACATTATAAGATAATGTTGGAAAGCATAAATAGGTTAATTATTTCGAGTTACTGTTGTGTCTGTCAACTTAATTTAGTGAAACAAATGCAGTAAATATACCCATCAAGTGACTTGCATGTTTTGAATTTCAAGTAACAAATCACAAAACGCCCTTCTGCACCAGCTTAAAATATTCTTTTTTAAAATATGTGTTTATTTACTTATTTATTTATTGAGACAGAGTCTCACTCTGTCACCCAGGATGGAGTGCAGTGGCACAATCTTGGTTCACTGCAACCTCTGCCTCCCAGGTTCAAGTGATTCTTGCGTCTCAGCCTCCACAGTAGCTGGGATTACAGCCATGCGCCACTATGCCTGCCTAAGTTTTGTATTTTTCAGTAGAGATGGTGTTTTGCCATGTTGGCCAGGCTAGTCTTGAACTCCTGGCCTCAAGTGATCTGTCCAACTCAGCCTCCCAAAGTGCTGGAATTGCAAGCGTGAGCCACCATGCTGTGCCGAGTTTAAAACGTTCTATCTTTGTCTCACAATCACAATCATTGTAATTGGAGACGACACTCTATCTTTGTTGAGTTGCAGGGGTGTCCAGTCTTTTTGCTTCCCTAGGCTACATTAGAAGAACTGTCTTGAGCAATACTTAAAATACAGCAGCACTAGTGATAGCTGATGAGCTAAAAAACATTCGCAAAAAAACTCAATGTTTTAAGAAAGTTTATGAATTTGTGTTGGGCCTCATTCAAAGTTGTCCTGGGCCCCCTTGCTCATAGGCTGCAGGTTGAACAAGTTTGAGTTACAGTCTACCACAATTTATTATCATTTATTTTCAGACCTAGAAAGGAAAGACACAGTTACTTGGTTATATAAAACAGTCAGAATTTGCAAAGCACGTTTCTAATAAGTCCACAAATTATCCTTTATTATCTTTTGAAATGAAAGAAAACACGTATTTTTTTCTCAACAAAATTGAGATATTCAGTATTATTTGGTGTGAGAAGTGAGAATAATAATGTCAGGACATTGAGCTCAGTGTTAGACTTCTCTTTTTAATTTTTATTTTAGATTTGGGGGTATAAGCGCAGGTTTGTTATATAGGTAAAGTCATGTCTCAGGGGCTTGTTGTATCTATTATTTTATCACTAAGCCTAGTACCCATGAGTCATTTTTTCTGATCTTCTCTCTCCTTTCATCCTCCACCCTCATGTAGGCCCCAGGGTCTGTTGTTTACAGTTTTGTGTAGCATCAAATATTCTTTTTCAAGTATACACAAGTACACTTCCATGTGAATTATTCTTTCAAAGTGGAAGATATGTATGGGTTTTGTCATCTGAAAGCAAAGGTTCAAATTCTATGCCTTGTATCTCACTAGCTGCTCATTTCAAGAAAGTTACATAACCTCTCTAGTTCTCATCATAAACATGTAATTCATACATCTTAAGGGTTTTTTAGTTTGAATGTGCAATAGTATGTTTGAGAGTGCCTATTCTGGTATGCAGCAAATATTAACGATTCAAGAAACTTGTTTTTTATTCCTTTTTTAACCACATTATCTTGGTCCTTCTATGTAAAATTGCATTACAAATTATAGTTTTTATTTTTCAAGCCTAACTTATGTTATTATTGGTGTCACAGTTTATTTTTTTCTTTTATCTCTTTTAAAAAGCTCAGATTAGTTTTAAAAAGAAGTTATTGGTTTCAACGTTTTGGTTTTTTTTTCTCTGTCGAGGGAGTGGGGTATGAGTATCCACATCAGAATACAACAAGACCAAAAGACAAGACTCAACTTGGAAAATAAAATCTTCTACCTATCCAGGTTTCCAAGTAAGAATCTAATATTTTTATTACAACCTGCAAGGGATTGTTTAGAAAGCATTCCCCTTTCAATGCCTTTCAATAGTTACCAAATATAAAAAAAAAATTAAGTATGTATATTTAAAAATATGTATTTTATTTTCTCTCCCTCTATATATACACACAAACACACATATACATATACTTCTAACACATACAGGGTTCAAATATTTTTAAAGGTCATTTTGCATGCTAGATGTTTTCAGTGTTATAATATTCTTATTATCATATTTTTCATTTGCTATGTTTAAAGTACAAAAAACAATTTTATTGTGATTTTTAAAAACTCAGATACTTGGTAGAGAGCCCCTATTTGGCCAGTTCCCAGGATTTGTTATTCCATATCAATTTTTAATACCTTCACCTCCTAAACAATGTAGCTCTCTTATACTTTTTACTCAGCTGAAGTTCTCCCCTAGTGTACAATTATAGAATGACAAAATAAAATGAAATTTTAATGAGTTAGGTTACCAAAATATACATAAATATTAATGACCAAATATTGAAACTAAGTTTTTACTGAACATGATAAGTTTATCTCCTCTCAAAGTGATCCTATGGTACCCATGATAGCAAGAGGTAGCAAAGGAATTTTAAAAAATTAAACAGGTAATTGAGAACTGACTGTGTTTCCATATATACTGTGATTAGTTACTGGGTACGTTTCACTGTTCTATTTCTCTAAATGTATTTGTTTCTAAACTGGTACCAGCAGAGTGGGGCATTGCTGAAAAGATACCCAGAAATGTGGAAGTGATTTTGGAACCTGGTAACAGGCAGAGGTTGGAACAGTTTGGAGGGTTCAGATGAAGATAGGAAAATGTGGGAAAGTTTGCAACCTCCTAGAGACTTGTTGAATGCTTTGGCTCAAATTGCTGATAGTGATATGGACAACAAGGTCCAGGCTGAGGTGGTCTCAGATGGAGATGAGGAACTTGTTGGGAACTGGAGCAAAGGTGACTCTTGTTATGTTTTAGCAAACAGACTGGTGGCATTTTGCCTCTGCCTTAGAGATTTTGGGAACTTTAAACTTCAGAGAGATGATTTAGTTTATCTGGCAGAAGACATTTCTAAGCAGCAAAGCATTCAAGAGTTGACTTGGGTGCTGTTAAAAGCATTCAGTTTTAAAAGGGAAGCAGAGCAAAAACGTTTGAAAAATTTGTAGCCTGACAAATTGATAGAAAAGAAAATCCCATTTTCTGAGGAGAAATTCAAACTGGCTGCAGAAATTTGCATAAGTAATGAGGAGTCAAATGTTAACCCCCAAGACAATGGTGAATATGTCTCCAGGGCATGTCAGAGGTCTTCATGGCAGACCCTCCCATCACAATCCCAGAGGCCTAGGAGGAAAAAGTGGTTTTATGGGCCAGGCCCAGGCCCTGAGCTGTGTGCAGCTTTGGGACTTGGTGCCCTGTGTCCAGGCTGCTCCAGTCATGGCCGAAAAAGGCCAATATAGAGATAGTGCAAGCCCCAGGTCTTGGCAGCTTCCACATGGTGTTGAGCCTGCAGTTGCACAGAAGTCAAGAATTGAGGTTTGAGATCCTCCACCTAGATTTCAGAAGATGTATAGAAATGCCTGGATGTCCAGGCAGAAGTTTATTGCAGGGGCAGGGCTCTCATGGAAAACCTCTTCTAGGGCAGTACAGAAGGGAAATGTGGGGTTGGAGCCCCCACAGAGTCCCTACTGAGGCACTGCCTAGTGGAGCTGTGAGAAGAGGGCCATTGTCCTCCAGACCCCAGAATGGTAGATCTACTGACAGCTTGCACCATGCACCTGAAAGAGCCACAGACACTCAATGACAGCCTGTGAAAGCAGTTGGGAGGGAGGCTGTATCCTGCAAAGCCACAGGGGTGGTGCTACCGAAGACCATGAGAACCCACCTTTTGTATCAGTGTAACCTGGATGTGAGACCTGGAGTCAAAGGAGATCATTTTGGAGTTTCAAGATTTGACTGCCCAACTGGATTTCGGACTTGCATGGGCCCAGTAGCCCATTTGTTTTGGCCAATTGCTCCCATTTCGAATGGTTGTATTTACCCAATGTCTGTATTCACATTGTATCTAGGAAATAAGTAGCTTGTTTTGATTTTACAGGCTCATAGGCGGAAGGGACTTGCCTTGTCTCAGATGAGACTTTGGACTGTGGAGTTTTGAGTTAATGCTGAAATGAATTAAGACTTTAGGGGACTGTTGGGAAGGCATGATTGATTTTGAAATGTGAGGACATGATATTTGGCAGAGACCAGGGGTGGAATCATATGGTTTGGCTCTGTGTCCTCATCCAAATTTCATCTTGAACTGTACTCTCATATTTCCCATGTGTTGTGTGAGGGATCTGCTAGGAGATAATTGAATCAGGGGGGCTGTTTCCCATGATTTTTGTGGTAGTGAACAAGTCTCACCAGATCTGATTGATTTATCAGGGGTTTTTGCCTTTGCATCTTCCTCATTCTCTCTGCCTGCTGCCATCCATGTAAGACGTGACTTACTCCTTCTTGCCTTCCACCATGATTGTGAGGCTTCCCCAGCCATGTGGAACTGTAAATCCAATTAAACCTTTTTTTTTTTTGTAAATTATCCAGTCTCAGGCATGTCTTTATCGGCAGCATGAAAACGGACTAATACAGTTTCTATCATATTGCTCCAGAGATATAAGGGCATACTCTCATAGATTGGTAAAAGAAAGCTATATAAGTTACCATATCATGACCTGAATGAGTGTAGGCAAGATCACAAGAAAATTTAAACAATGTTTCAAATTAAAAGAACAGAAACAGCAACAAAACAAAAAACAAACAAACAAAGTAAAAAACATAGACTATGCTTCCAGAAAGGTACTTCTTGAAATAGAAGTATGTACTTTTAAGTGTCCTTCTCCACAATCTTCTTGCTAAGACCAACTAAAATCTCTGGACATAATATATAAAACAAACATATGAGCCCCTAAAAGGTGAAAAGAAGAAGGCAGACCAGCAAGAAACTCTGGAGACACAGTAGTGCTTTTACTGGGTTTTCATTTAGCCTCACATATCCTAGAGTTGGAACCAAAGAAGGTCGGAATCCAGAAACACAACAGCAGACAAAATAATTCCTCAACAAAGACTAATCTCATTAGCCAAGTAACTGGTCTCTCTTCCCAAGTAGAATACAGCCTAGAAAGACAGAAATTGTATGAGTCAATTTTCATGTGCTGTATAGAACTGCCTGAGACTGGGTAATTTATAAAGGAAAGAGGTTTAATGGACTCACAGTCAGCATGGCTAGGAAAGCCACAGGAAACTTACAGTTTTGGTGGCAGTTGAAGGGGAAGTAAGGCACCTTCTTCACAAGGTGGGAAGAGGGAGAATGAACGTAGGAGGAACCACCAAACACTAATAAAACTATCAGATCTCATAAGAACTCACTCACTATCATGAGAACAGCATGGAGGAAACCACTCAAATTATTCAATTACCTCCACCTGGTCTCTCCCTTGACATATAGGGATTATGAGAATTATGGAGATTACAGTTCAAGATGAGATTTTGGAGGGCACAGCCAAACCATATCAGAAATCATTTGGATGATTACCACTCTACTCCTGCCAAACATCAAAGAAAATTATTGTGGCCCAACCCCACCCATGCCAAAAAAACACTGAGCAGGCTTCCATGCCCACAAGGCTATAATGAGGTTTCTAATCGCAGCACCTGGTTGATGTCCAAGAAAGAAGCCTACGTTTTCATCCACACTGGGGCATAATAACCCCCTCCTCATGGTCTCAGTGGAAACCACTGGTGGAGCCTGGACTTCCATAACAAGGATAGTACCAAAATTGGCCACATGAAAAGTCAAAAGTTTCAAAATGTTCCTCTGGCTATGAGATAATTCTGCTTTTCTGTTTTGTTCATTAAAGTCACTTGGAAATAAATAATGAAGCCGGCACTATGCATCCTAGCCAGGAATGCATCAGAAAGGCTTATTGTAGAGCCAGAACTCCCAACCTAGCTGAACTATAAAGAGCTCTCACCTTCATCAGGTGTAAATGGAAGCCCAGTGAGAAATCTGGACTTCTATCCTCACCTGAAAATAATGAAGCAATTCCCTCCATCACATCTAAGTGAGACTGCAGTGGGGTTAGAGAGAGCCAACTAAAATAGAAGTAGAATCCAGTCTCATAACATAATACCCATAATGTCTAAGTTTTAATTTTTAATAAATTACTCCTCCTAACAAGAATCAGGAAAACCTCAAACTGAATGAGAAAAAAAAGTTAATCAATAGATGTCAACACAGAAATGAGAGATGTTAGAATTATTTAACAAATATTTTGCCACTGCCATTATAAAAATACTTCAACATGCAATTACTAACACATTTGAACAAATGAAAAACATCAGCAAAGATATAGAAGACATGAGTAAGAAACAAAGGAAAATTTTTGAACTTTATAACCAAAAAGCTCAACAGAAGGGCTCGCAGCAGGGTGGAGAGAACAGAATCCAAAACCCAGTAAATACTGAAAAAATAAAATAAAAAGAGCCTCAGGCAATTTCAGGACTACAACTAAAAAAAAAAAAAAATGTCTAACATTCACATCATTGGAATCTTAAAAGGAGAGTAGAAAAGAGGCAGAACAAAAATGTACTGAAAAATGGATGAAAACTTCCCAAATTTTGCAAAAGATATAAAACTTCAATTTAAGAAGCTAAATGAACTTAAAACAGGATAATCTTAAATAAGTTCATGGCAAGTTATATCACATTCAAACTTCTGTAAACTAAAGAAAAAAAATAAATCTTGAAATCTATAGAGAGAAATGACACCTTACCCGTGAGAGCAAATAATTTGAAGCACAGTGAGTTTCTTATCAGAAATGATGGAGGCCAAAAGAAAGTGTCATAGTCTTTTAAGTCCTGAAAGGAAAAGAAAAACAAAAACAAAACATAACAATCACATACATCCACAATCCTATATCTACCAACAGTATTCTTCAGGAGCAAAAGGGAAATCAACATATTCTCAGATTAAGGAAAATTCCCTTTCCTTATGGATTGTGGCAAAGTTCCTTTTGCCATATAACTTAACTATATTCTTAGACTTAAAAAAAATAGCTAAAAGAGAAAGTCTCTAAACAAAAAATTATATAAGGAGAGATCTTGTAACATTAGAAAGGATGGAAGAACATAGTAGGCAAAAAAAATATGGGTAAATACAATTGAGTTTTATTCTTTTTGAGTTTTCTAAATTATATTTGACATTTGAAATCAAAATTATAACACTGACTGATATTATTCAAAATGTAAATACAGGAAATATTTATAACAGTTTTAAACAGGAGGATAAGTAAGATTTCTAGATGTCACCAAAACATGTAAAATGATGTTAACATTAGAAAAACTATATAAACATAATGCAATACCTTGGTCAACTATAAAAATAAGTTATGAAAAGAAACACGTTTTAAAACATTATAGATAGAACCTAGCACCTCTAGAATAGTGATAGGAGGTGTTTCATAGACCCCGTACTCAGAAAAACAATCACAACTGGTGAATATTATTCGTTTAAATTAAAATCTATAAAATTGAGTGCATACAATAAATAAAGAATCATTTATTTTTTTAGAAAAACCATTAAATTATATAAAGATCAGCAAGAGCTGGGCACAGTGGCTCATGCTTCTAATCCCAATGCTTTGGAAAGTTGAAGCAGGATTGTTTGAAGCCAGAAGTTCAAGAGCAGCCTAGGCAACATAACAAGCCCCCATTCAAGAAAAAAAAAAAAAGTACAGAAATGGTGGTGCACACTTGATAGTAGTTCCATCTACTTAGGAGATTGAGGTGGGAGGACTGCTTGAGCCCAGGATTTTGAGGCTACAGTGAGCTGATCATGCCATTACACTTCAGCCGGAGCAACAGAGACCCTGTCTCCAAAAAACAAACCTACGGCTGGGTGCAATGGCTCACGTCTATAATCCCAGCACTTCCGGTGGCCGAGGCGGGTGGATCAGGAGTTCGAGACCAGCCTGGTCAATATGATGAAACCCCATCTCTACTAAAAATACAAAAATTAGCCAGGCGTGGTGTTGGGCGCCTGTAGTCCCAGCTACTCAGGAGGCTGAGGCAGGAGAATTGCTTGAATCCAGGAGGCAGAGGTTGCAGTGAGTGGAGATCATGCCACTGCACTCTGGCCTGGGCAACAGAGGGAGACTCTCTCTCTCTCTCTCTCTCTCTCTCCATATAGATAGATAGATAGATAGATAGATAGATAGATAGATAGATACACACACAGATATATACATATATATAATACATGCATACACATATAAATATATATTATATATATAGCAAAAGTCCTTGACATGTATGTAAAGACTCGTTCTTTTCTACCTCTCCAGCTCTACATAATAAACATTTTAAGCCACATAAGTAGAATGAAGAAGGCATGGCTCCCTCTTTCACCTGCTACCAGGTTTGGGCTATAGTTTTTTCCCAGGAAAGACTGGTCATTAGCATTTGTCCTCTACCACCAGCCCCTGTCACATACACCAGCTCTGTTTTGCAGAAGTTTTATTCCAGGTAAGAAAGCTAAGAATACTAGGCCTCTATTTCTCCTTTGAGTATCCTCTCATTGAATGGAATACAGATCCTATGTGCAGCTGGTAAGAAACACTGGGCCCCGTTTTCATGGTCCTCAATTGTTCAGATGTGAAACTGGCAAGCAGAAAGAAACAAGATGAGAAAACCAGTTGTCACCACCACACCCAGTGCCCTGTTCTGAAAGCAAAAGTGTTATAGTAAGAGGATGCTCTCTACCTAAGATCCATAATGGGAAAATAGTATTTACTCTTGACGCTTTTTAAAAACAATGTCCTAGAAAATCTAGTGAGGACAATAAAGCAAGTACTAAAATGTACCTAGATTAAAAAGAAAGAAGTGCAAATATCTCTCTTGCAGATGAAATAATTCTGTATAGAGAAAATCTTCAGGAATCCACTGTAATGATATAAAAAATAATAAAGAATTCAATAAATTTTCTGAATGAAAGATCAATATTTAAAATTCATAAATTTCTATATCTTAGCAATACAAATCTGAAAATAAAATTAAAAAATCAGTTTCATTTTTAATAGCATCAAATGGAAAAAAACACTTAGAAATAAATTTAACAAATAAGTGAAAGACTTGTAATCTGAAAGCAACAAAATATTATTGAGATAATTTAAAATCTAAATACATACATAGTGATTGGAAGATTTAATATGGTTAAGATAGCAATATCTCCAAAACTGATTGACAAATTCAACAATATCTCTATAAAATTCCCAGCTACTTTTGTGAGCAAAATTGTAAGATGATGCAAAATATATAAATGTGAACAATCCATAATATTTAAAAAATTATGATAAAGATGTGATATCACCAAGATGACAGAGTAGGAGATATCAGCTTTCATCCCTCCACAAACAAACAAAAAAAAGTAGAAATAAAAAACAGTTATTTACAAATCAAAATAGCCCAGAGAGGGCTCAAGGGCCCATTAAAAAATCTGCAGCAATGCAGTGGAAAAAAGAAAAAGAAAAGAAAAGATGGAGAATATCCACATAGAAAGGATCTCTAGTGATATTGACATATGTAAGACACCAGATGATGACTGAGTAGGAAGAAGAAAGATGGAAGCTATTGGTATCAGCCATGTGATGGGAGCCACCATGCTCCCCAGCAACCAGCTACACAGAGGACACTGGCATCTCTTGCCACTGAGGTAACCAACAGCTAATCCTGCCAGGAAATCCCAGAGAAAAAAAACATGGCCACACACCCCTATTCCCAAAAGAAACATCTGTTTGGGAAAGGAGCCACTACCTAGTCCAACTCTTCATGTACCCCAACCCTGTAAACATGGCTGCTCTCTGAGTCTCCAAAGTACAGACCCATGCTCAGTGGCAACACCAGACAGATCCACATTTCAGATATCAGAGCCAATAACAGAGTAACCTAGATTTCACTCTTGGCCATGGAGCCAAGCCCTTGCTGTGGGTACCAGCTCTGCTGCTATGGAGAGCTAGGCACCATATGCCCATGCTCTGGGGCACCAGCTCTACTGCTATGGAGGGCTGAAACCTGCCCTAATCCCAGAGTCACTCTACCCTGTGCATTCCTGTGCTCTCATGCTTGGTTTCTCAGATAATTCACAAGAATCTGTACCTTGCATACTGTTACCAAAATGGCAGTAGGGGGTGCCTTCATCATGGGCACCGGTTCCCCAAATCTCACAGTTATAGTCCCTCCGTGTGTGCCCATGCTTCAGGCCTTAACTCCATTGTCACTCCATAAACACCACCCATGAAATACCAGTGCCACAACCACTGCAAGCAAGCATATAAGCCATACCCAGTCCCAAGAAAAATTTCTTCACCTACGATTTTTCTGGTTGGAGATAGAGATATTGGGAAGATCTTTGCCAAAGAAGAACCAGTGACCCTTGCCACCATTGTAGATATCCACAGCACTGAACACCGAAGATGCCTACAATCTTCACCAACATGGACCTCAGCTTAAAAAGATACACAGATAATACAAACCTGGCACTATTACTGGTTCTAGAATCACTATGCCCCAACAAGCAAGCAACCTTGCACTGCTTAAAGTCTTTTCACAATGAACCTAGCCCACAAAGTCTGCAAGAGGTGACCACTCTGCCAAATGCATAAATATCAATGTAAGGCAACAAGAAACATTTAAAAAGAGGACACATAATGCCACCAAAAGTACAAAATAATCTCCCCATAGCTGACAGCAAAGAAATGGAGACATACAAATTTCCTTTCAAAGAATTAAAAATGATTGTTTTAAGGAAGCTCAGTGAAATCGAAGAAAATACAGAGAATTTCAATGAATTCAGTATATCAATCAAAGCTTGAAGTGAAAAATTTACCAGAGAGATTGGAAATTTTCTTTAATTCTTCAGTTGAAAAATACAACGAATGAAATGAAAATTACAGTAGAGAATATCAACAGCAGAATTGGTCAATCAATCAACTTGAGGACAGGTTATTTGAAAATACATAGTAAGAACAGAAAAAAATAAGAATAAAAAGGAATAAAGGAAGCTTACAGAATTTACAGAACCAGTATCAAAAGCGCAAATATTTGAGTTACAGAAAGTCAAAAAGGAGAAGAGACAATGGAATAGCAAGTTTATTTAAAGAATTTAACAGCAGAATCCTTTTCAAATCTGAGAAAATATATAAGTGTCCACATATATGAAGGTTAAAGGTCTCTAACCAAATTCAACTCAAACAAGACTACATTGCCATAATCAAACTTTCAAAAATAAAATACAAAGTGAGGATTCTGAAAGCAGCAATAAAATAGAAGTAAATCATAAAGAAGGGAATTTCAGAAAGCTATCATAATATTTCTCAGCAGAAAGCTTATAGCCCAACAGAGAGTGGGATGATATATTCAACATGCCAAAAAACAACAAACCAACCAATAATTTTGTAACCAGAAAAACTGTACCTCAGAAATTAAAGATAGATAAAGCAAAAGCTGAAGGAGCTCATTACCACCAGACTTGTCTTCCAACAAATAGCAACAGAAATTGTTCAAGCTAAAAGAAAAGGTTGCTAATTGGTAATAGAAAAAAACATTTGAAAGTATAAAACTTACTGGTAAAAGAAAATACACTATCAAATTTAGAACACTCTAATACTGTAACGGTGGTATGAAAATTATTTTATCTCTTTAGTATAAAGGTTAAAAGACAAATCTATTAAAAATAATAAATTGTAATTTTCCCAATACAAAGAAAAGATAAGTATTTGAGGGGAGGGATATACTGATTACCCATCCACCATGTGAGGACACGCAACAAGGAGCCATCTATAAAGCAGAGAGTAAAACCCTACTGGAACCAATTTCTGCTACGGCTTCACCTTGGACTTCCCAGCTACCATAACTATGAGAAATAAATTTCTGTTGTTTTAAAATACCCAGCCTAAGATATTTTCTTATACCAGTCCAAAAGGACTAAGAAGGGAATGTGGAGTATAAATGCACCATGTTTATTATGCAATCAAAGTTAAGTTGTTATCAGCTTAAAATAACCTATTATAAGATATTTTATCCAAGCCACATGGTCACCACAAAACCAAAACCTACAGTAAATACACAAAAGATAAAGAGTAACAAATCAGTGAATTCCACTAGAGAAAATAATCTAATCACAAAGAAAAGCATCGAGAGGGAAAGAAAGAAACAAAGGTCCTACAAAACAACCAGGAAACAACAAAGTAGCATTTGTAAGTCCCCACCTATCAAATATTACCTTGAATGTTAATGGATTAAAATTTCTAATTAAAAAAAAAAAACAGTGGCTGAATAAATGGAAAAAATAAAGGTAAAGCAAATAAAACAAAGCAAAACAAAACAAGAGACTAACTTGCTGCCTACAAGAGACTCACTTCACCTTTAAGGACACACAAAGACTGAAGTGAAAGAATGCAAAATGATATTTGATGCAAATTAAAACTGAAGAGAACATGGTTAGCTACAGCTAGACAAAATGGACTTTAGGCCAACAACTGTACAAAGGGAAAAAAGAGGCCATTATATAATGATAATGAAATGAATTCTTGAAAACTATATAACAAATGTAAATATATATGTACTCAATATTGGAGGAGATAAATATATAAAGCATATATTAATAGAACTGAAGAAAAAGAGTGTGAGAAAATATTAGTGTGGGGCTTCAAAACTTAACTTCCAATAGTAGACAGATAATCCAGAGAAAAAATTAATTAATAAGAAAATATTTCAATTGAACTGTACTCCAGGCAAAATGGGCTTAATATACAGAATATATCATCCAATAGCAGCAAAATAAACATTCTTCTCAAGCACACATGGAACGATCTCTGTGGCAGATCATATGTTAGGCCATAAAATATCTTTTAACAAATTGAAGAAGACTAATAGCATATTAAGGATTTTTTGATAACTGATATGAAACTAGAAATCAATAATAGAAGAAAATTTGAAAAATTCACAAACATGGAAATTAAACATGCTTCTAAACAACCAATAGGCCAAAAAGGAAATTAAAGGGAAATTTAAAAATACCTCAAGACAAATGAAAATGGAAACATAGCACAGCAAAATTTACAGAATGCCGCAAAAGAAGTCTTACAATGGAACTTTACAACAATAAATGTCCACATAAAAAAGAAAGGTCCCAAATAAAACCCTAATATTATCCCTCAAGAAAATAGAAACTAGAACAAAGAATATAGTAAGTCAAATGCTAATAGACGAAAGGGAATAATAAAAATCAGACCACTGATAAATAAAATAGAGACCAGAAAAACAAGGGAGAAGATTAAGAAAATGAAAAGTTTTTTTTTTTTCCTGAAAAGATAAATAAAATCCACCTAACTTTAGCTATATTAAGAAAGTAAGAGAAAAGACTCAAATAAAACAGAAAGGAAAGAGGACACATTACAACTAATATAACAGAAATAAAAAGAGACTACTGTGAATAATTATATGCCAATGAATTGGATAATCTGTAATAAATAGTTAAATTTTTTAACACATACAGTCTAACAAGACTAAGTCAAGAATACATAAGAAATTTGAACAGACCAGTAACACCTAAAGACATTGAAGAACTAATCAAACATCTCCAAGCAAAGAAAATCCTAGTACCAGGCAGCTTCACTGCTGAATTCTACTGAACATTTAAAATGAATTAAAGACAATTATTCTCACGCTTTCAAAAAAGTTAGAGGAAAGAACATTTCCAAATTCATGTTATGAGGCCAGCATTACTCTAACATCAAAACCATAAAAAGATGCTACAAGACAAGTACAGGCAGATATTCCCAATGAACACAAATGCAAAAATCCACAACAACAAAATTAGCAAACTTAATTCAGCAGCTCAGTAAAAAAATCATACATAATGATCAAGTGGAATTTATCCCTGTGATAGAGGATTTTTTTAGCATATACAAATCAATAAAAAATGATGCTCCATATTAACAGAATCAAAGATAAACATCATGAAAATCTCAATATATGCAGAAAATTCATAATTTTATGAAAAAAATTCTCAACCAATTAGAACTAGAAGGAATGGACTTAATTATTATAAAGTATGTATACAACAATCCCATAGTTAACCATATTCATCAGTGAAAAATAAAGTGTTTTCTTTTTTTCTTTTTTTTTTTTTTTTTAAGATCAACATGATAAAGATGGCTCTTCACCACTTCTATTCATCATAGTGCTGGACTTGCTAGCCAGAGTAATTAAGCAAGAGGAAGACAGAAAAGGCATCTAAATTAGAAAAACAAAAGAAGTTAAATTGTATCTATTTGGCAGAGGTCAAAATCTTATATATAGAAAACCCTAAAGCCTACCAAAACTCATTAAAACTAATAGACTCAGTAAATTTGCAGAATACAAAATCAAGAGAAAAATCAGTAAGCTTTCTATAAAATAACAATGAACTGTCCAAAAATTCAAGAAAATAATCCATTCTCAAAATGTACAAAAATATAAAATACTTAGAAATATACTCACTTGGCCGGGTGCGGTGGCCCAAGCCTGTAATCCCAGCACTTCGAGAGGCCAAGACGGGCGGATCACGAGGTCAGGAGATGGAGACCATCCTGGCTAACACGATGAAACCCCGTCTCTACTAAAAAATGCAAAAAAACTAGCCGGGCGAGGTGGCGGGCGCCTGTAGTCCCAGCTACTTGGGAGGCTGAGGCAGGAGAATGGTGTAAACCCGGGAGGCAGAGCTTGCAGTGAGCCGAGATCCAGCCACTGCACTCCAGCCTGGGTGACAGAGCGAGACTCCGTCCCCACCCACCCCCCCCCACAAAAAAAAGAAATATGCTCACTTAAGGGAGTGAAACGTATATACACTGAAAACAATAAAACATTGATGAAGGAAATTGAAGACACAAATAAATGGAAAGGCATTCCATTTTCATAGGTAAGAAGAATTTATGTTGTTAAAATGCCCATACCACCCAAGACAGTTCAAGGTTCAGTGCAGTTCTTACCAAATTCCAATGACATTTTTCACTGAAACTGAAAAAAAAAAAAAAAAAAAAAATCTAAAATCCATGTGAAACCACAAAAGGCCCAGAATAGATAAAGCAATCTTGTGCCAAAGGAACAAGGCTAGGGGTACCACATTACGTGACTTGAAGATTTAGTATGAAACTATAGTAATCAAAACTTAGTACTAGCATAAAAATGGACATTAAGACCAATAAAATAGAATAGAGGTCCAGAAATAAATCCATGCATTTATGGTCCATAATTTTTGACAGAGATGCCAAGAATCAAGGCGGAAAGGAAAATCTCTTTAATGGAGAGTGCTGGAAAAATTGGATATCCACATGTAGAAGAATGAAATTAGACACTAATATCAGACTATATGCAAAAATCAACTCCAAAAGAATTAAAACCTTAAACATAAGACCTGAAACTGAAATTACTGAAAGAAAACATAGAGGAAGATCTCCACGACATTCTACTGGGCCATAAGCTTTTGTTTTTGGAGAGGAACCCAAAAGCACAGGCGATACAATAAAAAATAAACAAATAGGATTACATCCAACTTAAAAGGTTCTGCGTAGCAGAGGAAACAGTCAACAGAATGAAGAGACAATATATGGAATGATAATGTATTTGCAAACCATACATCTGATAATGGGTTAATATTCAAAACACATAAAGATTTCAAACAAGTCAATAGTTAGAAAACAAGTAACCCAATTAAAAAAACTGTATAGACATTTCTCAAAAGAAAGAAGACAAGCACTGTCTTATAAGTACTGCACACTAACCAATTGCAAACAGAACCAAAGACAAGAACCACATGATTATCTCAATAGATGCAGAAAAGGCTTTTGACAAAATTCAACAGCCCTTCATGCTAAAAACGCTCAATAAATTCGGTATTGATGGAACGTACCTCAAAATCATAAGAGCTATTTATGACAAACCCACAGCCAATATCATACTGAATGGGCAAAAACTGGAAAAATTCCCTTTGAAAACTGGCACAACACAGGGATGCCCTCTCTCACCACTCCTATTCAACATAGTGTTAGAAGTTCTGGCTAGGGCCATCAGGCAAGAGAAAGAAATCAAGGGTATTCAGTTAGGAAAAGAAGAAGTCAAATTGTCCCTCTTTGCAGATGACATGATTGTATATTTAGAAAACCCCATTGTCTCAGCCCAAAATCTCCTTAAGCTGATAAGCAACTTCAGCAAAGTCTCAGGATACAAAATTAATGTGCAAAAATCACAAGCATTCTTATACACTAGTAACAGACAAACAGAGAGCCAAATCATGAATGAACTTCCATTCACAATTGCTTCAAAGAGAATCAAATACCTAGGAATCCAACTTACAAGGGATGTAAAGGACCTCTTCAAGGAGAACTACAAACCACTGCTCAGTGAAATCAAAGAGGACACAAACAAATGGAAGAACATACCATGCTCATGGATAGGAAGAATCAATATCGTGAAAATGGCCATACTGCCCAAGGTAATTTATAGATTCAATGCCATCCCCATCAAGCTACCAATGAGTTTCTTCACAGAATTGGAAAAAAACTGCTTTAAAGTTCATATGGAACCAAAAAAGAGCCCGCATCTCCAAGACAATCCTAAGTCAAAAGAACAAAGCTGGAGGCATCACGCTACCTGACTTCAAACTATACTACAAGACTACAGTAACCAAAACAGCATGGTACTGGTACCAAAACAGAGATATAGACCAATGGAACAGAACAGAGTCCTCAGAAATAATACCACACATCTACAGCCATCTGACCTTTGACAAACCTAAGAGAAACAAGAAATGGGGAAAGGATTCCCTATTTAATAAATGGTGCTGGGAAAATTGGCTAGCCATAAGTAGAAAGCTGAAACTGGATCCTTTCCTTACTCCATATACGAAAATTAATTCAAGATGGATTAGAGACTTAAATGTTAGACCTAATACCATAAAAATCCTAGAGGAAAACCTAGGTAGTACCATTCAGGACATAGGCATGGGCAAAGACTTCATGTCTAAAACACCAAAAGCAAAGGCAGCAAAAGCCAAAATTGACAAATGGGATCTCATTAAACTAAAGAGCTTCTGCACAGCAAAAGAAACTACCATCAGAGTGAACAGGCAACCTACAGAATGGGAGAAAATTTTTGCAATCTACTCATCTGACAAAGGGCTAATATCCAGAACCTACAAAGAACTCAAACAAATTTACAAGAAAAAAACAAACAACCCCATCAAAAAGTGGGCAAAGGATATGAACAGACATTTCTCAAAAGAAGACATGCATACAGCCAACAGGCACATGAAAAAATGCTCATCATCACTGGCCATCAGAGAAATGCAAATCAAAACCACAATGAGATACCATCTCACACCAGTTAGAATGGCAATCATTAAAAAGTCAGGAAACAACAGGTGCTGGAGAGGATGTGGAGAAATAGGAACACTTTTACACTGTTGGTGGGATTGTAAACTAGATCAACCATTCTGGAAAACAGTATGGTGATTCCTCAAGGATCTAGAACTAGATGTACCATATGACCCAGCCATCCCATTACTGGGTATATACCCAAAGGATTATAAATCATGCTGCTAAAAAGACACATGCACACGTATGTTTATTGCGGCACTATTCACGATAGCAAAGACTTGGAATCAACCGAAATGTCCATCAGTGACAGACTGGATTAAGAAAATGTGGCACATATACACCATGGAATACTATGCAACCATAAAAAAGGATGAGTTTGTGTCCTTTGTAGGGACATGGATGCAGCTGGAAACCATCATTCTTAGCAAACTATCACAAGAACAGAGAACCAAACACCGCATGTTCTCACTCATAGGTGGGAACTGAACAATGAGATCACTTGGACTTGGGAAGGGGAACATCACACACCAGGGCCTATCATGGGGACGGGGGAGGGGGGAGGGATTGCATTGGGAGATATACCTGATGTAAATGACGAGTTGATGGGTGCTGATGAGTTGATGGGTGCAGCACAGCAACATGGCACAAGTATACATATGTAACAAACCTGCACGTTATGCACATGTACCCTAGAACTTAAAGTATAATAATAAAAAATAATTAAAAAAAAAAGAAGACAAGCAAATTGTCAACAAGTATGTGAAAAAAGGGAAATGCACACCAAAACCACAATGAGATATTTTCTCATACATATTAGAATTTCTATTTTCAAAAAGAAAAATGATAACAAGTGTGGAAAAAGTGTTTAGAAAGGGTAACATGTGTACACTGTTGGAGGGAAAATAAATTAGTATAGCCATTATAAAAAACAGTATGTAGGTTCTTCAGAAAATTAAAAATAGAATAACCATATGATCCAGCAATCCTACTACTCAGTACATATTCAAAGGAAATGAATTCCATATATCAAAGAGACATCTGCATTTGTGAAACATGCAGATGTTCGTTGCAGCATTATTCATAATAGCCAAACATGGAATCAACTTCAGTCTCCAGCAATGGATAATGAGAAATTGAAAATGTTATATATATAAACAGTGGAAAACTATTCAGTCTGATAAAAAGGAAGAAATCTTTTCATTTGTAACAACATGGATAAACCTGGAGAAAATTATGCTAAGCAAAATAATCAGGCATAGAAAGACAAATACTACATGATCTCATTTATATAGAAAGCATAAAAAATTCAAACTCATAGGACCAGAGAGTAAGATTGAATTACCAGAGTCTAGCTTGTGGGGAAAATAAGTAGATGTTGGTTAAAGGACACAAAATTTCTATTAAACAGGAAGAATAAGTTCAGGAGATGTATTATACATAATAGTGACTACAGTTAAGAACAATATACTGTACATTTGAAAACTGCTTACAGAGTAGATCTTATTTTATTATTATTTATTTACTTATTTATTTAGAGACGGGGCCTTGCTTGGTCACCCAGGCTGGAGCAGTGGCACCATCACAGCTCACTGCAGCCTTGACATCCTGGGCTCAAGTGATCCTCTCACTTCAGCCTACTGAGTAGCTGGGACTGCAAGCACATGCCAGCACACCCAGCTAATTTAAAAAATTATTTTGTTTGTACAGATAGGGTCTTGCTATGCTGCCAAGGATGGTCTCAAACTCCTGGGCTCCAGCAATTCTCCTGCCTTAAACTCCCAAAGTGCTGGAATTAGACATGAGCCACCGTGCCCTGCCTAGAGTAGATTTTAAATGTTCCCACCACATGCAAAAATGATAAGTAACTAATGATAGGTAATACATATGTTAAATGTCTTGATTTAGCCATTTCATATTTATGTGTATTTTAAAACATCATCTTGTACATGATAAATATATCTTTTACCTATAAAAAATAAATAAGTAAAAAAATTATAAAAATCTAAATTTCTAGATTCATATTTGCTGTTTTCAAAACTTAACCCAAGTCTCCTGCAATTAATACAGTGTGATATTGGCAACTGGATAGGTACAAAGTTCACCAGGGAAAACATTCAAGGTTTATAAATAAACCCTTACATTTATATTCAATTGACTTTTTATAAATAGTGCCGGAACAATTCGATATCCATATGCAAAATAATAAAGTGCCACTTTCCTCACTCTCTAAATAAACATTGACTCTAAATAAATGTAAACCTAAATACCAAACAAAATCTATAAAAATTTAAAATAAATATAATATCTCTGTGACATATCAAGCAAAATCCTCCTAGATATCAATTCCAAAGCACAAGCAGCAAAAATTAAAATAGATAAATTGGGCTTAACTGATATTAAAAACTTTTGTGCTACAAACAGTACCAAGAATTTGAGAATACAATTCACAGAGTTAGCAATTCATATAAGAGATTTATTTCCAGAATATATAAAGAATACTTACACTAAATTTTAATTCAAATAAGACAATTAGAAAATGGACAAGGGATCTCCAATTCTTTACAAATATATCTATGTATATATATATACACATAGATATATTTGTAAATATAAATATATAAACATATATATTTATATATATCCAGTAAACTCATATAAAGGTGCTGAACACTATTATTCATTAGGGAAATGCAAATCAAAAGCACCATGAGATGCAATGCTGGTTCAGTATTCAAAATCAATTAACGCAATTCATCATATAAACGATAAAAAAACCCATATGATCATTTAAAAAGGTACAGAAAAGCCATTTGACAAAATTCAACACTGATTCTTGACAAAATTTTTCAAAATAGAAACAGAGGGGTCTAATAAAGGAAATCTACCAAAAAAAAAAAAAAATCCTATAGCTAACACATTTTGTTAAGAAAGGCTGAATGCTTCCCTTAAGGTTGGAAATAAAGCAGTCTGTTCTCAAAATCTTATTCAATATAGTATTAGAATTTCTAACCAGTGAAATATGGAGAGAAAAGGTAATAAAGGTAATAAATATCATATACATTAGAAGGAAATGTAACCATCCCTACTTGCATATGGCATGGTAGTCTACATTAAAAAAAAAAAAAGAATCAAATAAAACGTCCTAAAAGTAATAAATGAGCTCAGCAAGTTTGAAAGATAAGAGATAACACAAAAAATCAATTCTATTTCTTTCTACAAACAATGAACAAGTAAGGAATAAAATTTAAAATACGATATCATTTATAATTGCACAAAAGATGGAATATTTAAGTTTAAATCTAAAAAAGAAGATTCATGGTTTGTATGCTAAAAACTGTAAAATAAGTCAAGAAAATTTTCAATTTTCCCCCTATTGATATATAGACTAAGCAAGATTCCCAACTCAACAAAAATTTTTGCAAATATAGAAAATATTATTCTAAAATTTGTATGAAAAGACAATGGAGCTAAAATAGCTAAAACAGTGTTTTTACAAATGAAGAATAATGTGGAAAAATAATTTTAGATATCAAGATTAACATATAGGCATATTGGTTTCAAGATTTAACACATAGCCATATTAGTCAAGTCTATATGGCATTGGAATAAATAAGAGGAATAAATAAATAGAACAGTACAAGAAATAGATAACCAAGAAACAGACCCACACAAATAATGTGGAACTGATATTCGGCAAAGTTGACAAAGCAATGCAGTGTAAAAAAGATAGCTTTTTCAAAAATGGTGCTGGAGCAATTAGACATCCATAATAAATTAAAAAAAAAATAAAAGTTAACCTTGACGTAAGTCTCACACTATAAAATTCAACTCAGAATAGATCATGTACTTAAATGTAAAAAGTAAAGTAATAATTTTTTAAATAAATTACACATAGAAGAAAATATTTAGGATCTATGATTAAGCAACCAGAAACATGATTCTTAAAAGGAAAAAATGATAAATTGGACTTCTTAAAAACAAAAATGCTCTCTGAAATATCTTGTTACGATGAATAGAAGGAAAACTACACACTGGGAAAACATTTTTGCAGTTGTATTGGCAAATAAATAGTATCTGAAATAGATAAAGAAGTTTCAAAACTCAACAGTATAAAACAAACAAGCAAGCAAACAATCCAATTGGAAAATCACCAAAAGACATGAACAGACATTTCACTGAAGAAGATATACAGATGGCAAATAAGCACATAAAAATTGTTCAACATCATTAGTCAAAAGGTAAATAGAAATTCAAATCACAGTGAGATATCACTACACACCTATCAAAATGACCAAATAGATAGACAGATAGATGGTAGATAGATAATTGATAGATAGAGAGATGTAGATATAGTGATAACGTCTGTAATACTATGATATACATGTCTGTAATAGTAGACATGTATTTGTTCTTTATCCTTAGTTTCCGGCACAGAGTTCCTAAAATCCTTGGAAGTTCTGAGTAATAGGTATAAGAAAAACATATTTTGTTATTCACAGTAAGCCCCTTTCAGATATTCTCGAGCTTATGCAAATGAAGTGACTTATCATGGGCCTCTAGATGGCTTCAGGATGAGGCCTGGTTGCCAGAGGAAGCAACCACATGATAGAGAGTTGGAATTTTCAGCCCCATTGATCTAACATCTGGGGAGGGGAGAGGGACTGGAGATTGAACTAATCACCAATAGTCAATGATTTAATCACTAATGCCAACTTAAAATAATCTTTATTAAAATTCTAAATGACAAGGTTTTAAAGCTTCCAGATTGGTGAATGCATCCATTTGCCTGGTAAATTTAGTAGTAAATCCTAACTCCATGGGGACAGAAGCTTCTATGCTTAGGACCCTTCGATACCTCATCCTATGTATTTCTTCATCTGGCTGCTCATTAGTATTTTTCATTATATTCTTTATAATAAACCACTAAACATGAATAAATGTTTTCCTGAGTTTTGCAAGCCATTGTAGGAAATTATCAAGCCTGTGGAAGGGATTTTGTGACTACCTAAATGTATGCTTGGTTGGTCAGAAGTATGGAGGGAGGTAGAAGTTGCAGTGAGCCGAGATCGTGCCTCTGCACTCCAGCCTGGGCGACAGAGCAAGACTCCCTCAAAAAAAAAAAACCTAAACTAAACATGAAACTACCCTGTGACTCAGCGGTTGCAACCTTGTGCATTTATCCCAAAGAAATGAACATGTACTTTACATGCACACAAACACACACATTCACGCAAACTATATAAGAATATTTATAGCAGCTTTATTTGTAATAGCAAAAAAAAAAAAAAAGTGAGAAAAGATGCCTTTCAATGGGTGAATGGTTACACTATGATACATTTACATTTATACCATAAGATACCAGTAAGAAATTAAAAAAAGATGAACTACAGGTATATGGAACAATCTGCTTGAACTTTCAGAGAATTTTGGTGAATGAAATAAATTTCACTGGCTATATACTATATGATAACATTTATATGACATTCCGTCCATTGATTTTCATAAGAATAGACTGGAAGAGCACAATATTCTTCGTTTATTTTATTATGATCTCTGTTTACAGATAGCATTGCTTTGAGGAGGAACATGGTTAGCTAGGCATCCTCCAAATCACGGAGAACCTGATGTTGTTCAGAAAAAAATAATCAAAGAGAAGTAAGTGAAACAGCAGTCAGCTCAGTCATTTTGACTAGACACGAGTTGAAGTTTCTGCTTTTCACTGTTCTCCACTATTTCCAATGCCCCTATCTCATACACACACACATACCCCTTTTATATCTGCTATGCTTAGTAAGAGATACTCTCCTGGTTGATATAACTCAGATAGGAAAAGGTACTTGTAGTGAATTTTTATAAGTTTATGTTGTCTTGGCTTCAATTTAAATATGTTTGGCTTTCTTGTGCCAGAAACGGGATCAGTCATGGTTCACATAGTTTTCAGTTCTACGCTCCTTCCACTTCCTCAGTGTGGTCATTCCAGACATCTACCTTATACAACTTATAATTTATACAACTTCCTCCTGGTGACCAACTCACTGCAGGACAACTGCATATAGCAGACTTCACTGGTTCCAGTGACTCTCACACTCTATATAGACTATGAAGATATGCCACAGCAACTAACTCTCAGTAACAGCGTGACACACTGGAACTCATGACTGCTTGCTTTAAACCACCAATTAAACAATTAAAACTTCCTATAGGAAACCTGTTTGCAAAACACCCTGGACCCAAGAAAGTGTCCCTTCCTCTCTGTACGTGTTCCCTGACTTCCGTGTGTTTGGGGCCTCCTGAGACGGTGTGTAGCTCCTGGAATTTGGAAGTATTAAAATCTTTATTTCCATCTTGTGTTTCTTCTATTCATAGGAGGGATGTTCTCCATCTTAAAAATCCTAAATCAAAACTACGTAATCAAACAAGGGGCTCACTTAAAAAATAATCAATTATGAAAATGGCTTAAAAACCAAGTGCGTGTTTCTTCAAGGTAAAGTTTTCTCTTAAACTTAGAATATTTTTTCCTGAAGTCCACTTAATGTAAGCCTATGTAATAAAATGTTTGTGTCAAAAAGTTTATTGAAGAAAATACTGACATAGAACTCAGTATGTTTCTGTCAATCTGCTAGGCACTTTAATAATGTTATTCTCATACCAAATCTATAAGGTAGGCCCTATTTTATCCTCATTTTATAAATGAGAAAATTGATGCAGAGAGAAGTTAAGAAACTTATCCAAGTCTTTCAAGTAGTGAGATGTAGAAATGAGATTTTATCCAGGTTGTCAGGCTTCATTATCTGTTCCTTAAACCACGTCATTAAACTGATTGGAAATTCACTGTGGGTAATAAGGAGACTAATACATCTGTCCTTTATCATATTTAGTTGCTTTAAATTTAAAAATCCTAAAAACAATATCCACCAAAAAAATTATTAGATTCCAAAATACTGTTACGTGGTACATACAATGACTCACATTTTGGCTTAGAGATTGTCCTCCTTATAATTTCATATCAATAATAACAGCACAGCAACAGTTCAAGTTCATCATTGAGTATCTATTATATGCAAAACATGTTCTAGACACATCACATACACTATCTCTTGAATCTCCATCATACATGCATGAGGTAATCATTAATATCTCTATTTTATCTCTTAGTAAATTGAGATGAAATAAGGGTACCTGGAAATTAAACCCAATTCTGCCCTATTTCAAAGCTCATGTGCTTTTCTTTATAATACATGCATTAAACCTTCCACAAGCAATGATTCTGATGGTTCTACTTTGTTATTTGAAAAACTAGAAGCAGAAAATGTTCACATGCATTTTTCATTTTTGAAATATCTCTTAATATCTTATTTTGAATAAGGCCTACCAATAGTTCTTGCACTTAAATCTTCATACTTCTGATCAGAAAAAAATATATATACTTCATTTGTTACTATGTGGAGACAGAAGTGACTCCATCTGGGATGTTAATCTACCATGTTGATTTCTGACGAATCTCAGTCCTGGGATTGCCGCCTATTTGCCCCTAGTGTAAGAACACGTAGTTACCATAAATCTTGCCCTTTGATTGTAGTAACTGCGATGTTATCACACAAATTACAGTGACATGCATAGCTCTTTCTGGTTCTGGAGAGTTTCCTTGAATTGTCTCTATAAAAAATATACTCTTCCCTATGGTATGTAAGTCTTGGGTCTAGAGAACAATGGTGCAGAAATCTATCTTACTGCCACCTAAGGCTACACATATTTCTATAAGTTCCCCAGTAAATCACCCTATACCGAAAAGCTAAATTTGTCTGTCTCATTCTGTGATTTCTCAGCTTCTTCTGTGTTTGGGTGTCATTTTGTATATAGTGCCTTTTCATGGGAGAGTTAGTGAGCCAGTCGAAGGAGTCCAAGAACCAAAATATGGGCAAAGGGAAGCACACATTAGCAGGGAGAGTCCTGAAGTGGCCCTTCTTATCTATGTGGGGTGGTCTTTTCTATCCACTACATGCCTGTGGATCACCACACGAGTATAGTAGAAAGTTGTATGAACCACTGAGGTAAGGAAGGTCACCAGGTTGTGGTAACCATGGGTTGGCCACTGTCATGTGCTGTGGGAGTGACCACAGAGGCACAGTTTGTTGCTCAGTCAATGATATGAAATGATATGATATGAAATGAAATATGAAATGATATGAAAACTAGCAGAAGAATTGGAGTTAGGAAAGGATATGACTACCTCTGTGTTTCTAATCTTATGGATAGGCTCAAAACTCAGGAAACACAATTAGAAACCTTCCCTGTCACTCCACTTTGTAAGTCTGGGAGAAAAGAAACTGCACTGCCTGAACGTGTGAGCTATCCTTGCTAAACTGACCTGGGATGCTAAGATGTGAAATCTTTGGGAATCAGCTAGTGAGTCAGATGAAGACAGAAGTTATCTTGCAGGACCGGGATAATTATCCTCCCCTTTTGAGAGCAAGGCCACTCATGTAGTGGAAAACAAAAGCCCAGCACATGCAGCTGGGCAATAATAGATGACCTTTTCAGGAAACCTTAACTGTCCAAGACAGCCTCAGCAGAATTTTTATTGGACATAGCAAAAGCTTTTCAACAGCTGCTGAGAGGAAGCTTAGCCACACTGTTGGTGTGTCTGTGTGACAGTGATGGGAATGACATTTCCCCAGCAGGGAGTGAAGCTGAATAAAGTGAGTAATATGACCACTCATCCTGCTATGAGATAGCATTTGCATCATGCTAGAACTCTCTAGGAAAATCATAGTCTTATGGACTCGATTTTCCTCGCCATGAGAAAAGTGTGGCCCAAGAAAGGAGAATTCTTCGGTCAGATGGTGGCCTGACAATCTCTGGAGGAAGCACAGAGTGATTTAGGGAGTTGGACATGTGTCAGGCCATCTATATCCAACAATTTTTTTTTTTTTTTTTTTTTGAGACGGAGTCTCGCTCTGTCGCCCAGGCTGGAGTGCGGTGGCGCGATCTCGGCTCACTGCAAGCTCCACCTCCCGGGTTCACGCCATTCTCCCGCCTCAGCCTCCGAGTAGCTGGGACTACAGGCGCCCGCCACCACGCCCGGCTAGTTTTTTGTATTTTTAGTAGAGACGGGGTTTCACCATGTTAGCCAGGATGGTCTCGATCTCCTGACCTCGTGATCCACCCGCCTCGGCCTCCCAAAGTGCTGGGATTACAGGCTTGAGCCACCGCGCCCGGCCTATATCCAACAATTTGAAGGATGAGATAAGACTGTGCTTACCATGAGCATGAAAAATAAATTGTTGCAAGGTGCCTGCTGGGAGTGACATGGACCTCTCCTATTTCATCCAAGCCCTCTCCTGAGGTGAGATGTGTAGGACATAGGGTAAACTATAGCTGATCTTCAAGAAACTAAAAAGGGAAGAGTTAAAGTCGGTGGGTTACTAAAGGAAAAGGAAAAAAAAGGGAGCCATGTCTGCCAGAATAAGAAAGCAAGGCCTAAGTGTCCCAGATAGGACTGCCAGGAAACAAATGTGGTGTTATCTGATCTCAGCTGGGGTAAACAAATAAATAATAGATTGGCAACCCCATGCTTTATTAGTGGGGTTTTGGAAAGACCTGACTCCCGATCAAGGATTCAGATCCCTTCCCAGAACCCTGCTAGATGAGGGAAAATGAGAAAAAATAAACTACGTAAGAGAATTCCAATTGCTATGCCTCAGGAGTTGATGCCTTCCCAGCCTAGAGACTAGAAGTGTGGCCAAGGTTGCCTCCCTCTATGAATAATAGGCAGTGACCAGAGGCCCTAAATGGAGCTCATAATCTATTAGCATCCAAAACTAAGCAGAGAACCTTAGCTTTAATGGATATGGGAGCAGAATGTACTTTAATTCATGGAAATTCAGAAAGATGCCCCAGTAAGTAAGCAGCTATAGATGGTCCATAGTTGAAAAATCCAAGTGACACAAACTCTTCTCCTCCTTAGTATTGAACAGAGTGCCCCCCTCCCCCCCTGAGTCCCCATCCTGCTTACTATACTGTATTTAACCTATTCCAGAAAACATCTTGGCTATGGATGTCCTTTAAAGATGCACAACACAAACATCTGTGAGGAAATGCTACCTATAAGCTTGGGCTGTTAAAGGTATATTAAGGAGGGAAGCAAAATGGAATCTGTACAACTCCCTCCTGCACAACATACTGTTAGTGTGAAACAATTCCATCTTTCTGGTGGGATAGAAGAAATTACAACCATCATACAGGAACCAACCAAAGTAAATTTTATTTGGCCAGACCAGAGCCATTTCAATAGCCCTTCATGGAGGGAAGAAAAATCAGGTGGTACCTGGGGCATGACAATGAACTACCGGGAACTAAATAATGTGGTTCCTGAGATAAATGCCACTGTGCCTAATATAACTCAAGTGATAGAACAAATAATAGAGAATATAGGCATTTATCAAGCGGTGTTATATTTGCCTAATGCCTTCTTCAGTGTTCCTTTACACTTTGACTGACAAGGGCAATTTGCTGTTATTTGGAATGGCCAACAATGAGCATTCCAAGTGTTGTCCCAGGAATATCTACAGAGTCCCACTATTTGTCATAAAATGATTGCTAAAGATTCAACTTTATGTCCAGTGCCATCTGACGATAAACAGTTTCATAACATTGATGATATTGTGCTAACGTCTGAAGGCTTCTCATTGCTACGGCAACACCTCAATGCATTGAGCACCCTATTGCAATCTAGAAAATGGACCATCAAACCCACAAAAGATATAAGGACAAGGACCGGCTGTAAATTCTCTAGGGGTTACTTGGTTGGGTAAGACATACTGACTTAGGATTCTTTTGGTGCCAATTCACCAGCTGGGTGCCTCTGTCTGGGCTTCCCTCAGCTCTGGGCTCTCCACTGGGCTTGCTCTGCCCATTTGGGCCAGCGGGCTGAATTCAGCTTGTGCTGCCAGCCCAGATCCCACGTGTATTAGTCCATTCTCATGCAGCTAATAAAGACATACACAAGACTGGGTAATTCATAAAGGAAAGAAGTTTAATTGACTCACAGGTCAGCATGGCTGGGGAGGCCTCAGGAAACTTACAATCATGGTGGAAGGGGAAGCAAACACGTCCTTCTTCACATGGTGGCTTTGTGGAGAAGTACTCAGCAACGGTGGGGAAAAGCCCCTTGTAAAACCATCAGATCTTGTGACAACTCACTATCATGAGAACAGCATGAAAGTAACCACCCCCATGATTCATTTACTTCCCACTGGGTCCTTCTCACAACATGTGGGAATTATGAGAACTACGATTCAAGATGAGATTTGGGTGAGGATGCAGCCAAACCATATCACCACTCGGACACAGGGACTCCATGCTTGGCTCATGACTGAGCCCAGCTTGCCACGGTTTTCACATTGGGTGCGGGAGTCTGGTAAAGGAGGAGGCAGCAGCGTCCCAAACTTGGAGACACCAGCAGCCATGGAGCCCCAGGGGGTTCTAAGACTCTTGCCCGGGGATTCCCGAAGTTTGAGACCCCAGTAAGCATTACAGCTCATCTGTATTATAGTTCATTCATGTTACAGTTCATTTGTGCTACAACTGTTTCGTTCCTACCACAACTGTTTCGTTCCTGCCATCCACATGCTTTGGCAAACAAGGGTGTCACAGCTCATTTGGTCCTACCACCCTGCTCCAGCCTGTGGCTCCTGGGCTGGCCTGACCCTGTTGCTGCTGCTTTTCATCATGTGGGGCAGCCTCCCAGCATGAGCAGAAGGCGGAAAGATTACAGTGTTACAACTCCTTTCACATCCCCCATTTGTTGGGTTCCAGGTTCTTGTCCTGCATCCAAGAGGAATGAGGCATATGGACACTGGAGAGTGAGCAAGGGGGAGAAGGGTTTTATTGAGTAGTGGAAACGCTCTCAATATGAGAGTGGACCCAAAGTGAATAGCCTTCTGTGTGAGAGGGTGCTTGAAAGCAGGTAGTCCACACGTGTGGCTGAGTCCAGGATTTTCACGGGCTCAAAATGTGGGAGTGTTTGCTGACTGGTCTGTGGGTGGGCCTGGAAAAAGCACTATTTTATTGACTAAAAGGCATCGAGGAAGTTCTCACTCCGGTCATGGACTTGCCCGGAACTAGCAGCTCAGTTTTCAGGCTTTAAGGTGTCTTTGATTTGAAGGTTGGGTTTCACTATGGACTATCCCTGTCTGCGTAGGAATTTATATCCTGCCACTATCAATACCTTACCCTAGGAGCAGTCATTGAGAAAATACAATTTTTCATGTTTAAAACAGTTAAACAGGCCAGTCACCTGTAATCTCGGCATTTTGGGAGACCGAGGTGGGTGGATCATTTGAGGTCAGGAGTTCAAAACCATCCTGGTCAACATGGTGAAACCCCTGCTGTACTAAAAATACAAAAATTAGCTCGACGTGATAGCAGGTACCTGTAGTCCCAGCTACTTGGGAGGTAGAGGAAGGAGAATCACTTGAACCCGGGAGTCCAAGGTTGCAGTGAGCTGAGATCGGGCCACTGCACTCCAGCCTGGGTGACAGAGCAAGACTCAGAATAAAATAAAATAAAATAAAATAAAATAAAATAAAATAAAATAAATAAATAAAATAAAATAAAATAAAATAAAATAAAATAAAATAAAACAGTTAAGCAGTTACAAAGTTTCCTAGGTCTTTTGGAATATTGGCTGGCTTTTATTCCATATTTAGCTCAATGTTTGTATCCCTTATACCAACTGGTAAAGAAGGAATCTAGTTGGTGCTTGGATAAGAACAAAAGGAAGCCTTTGAGAAGGCTAAAATACTAGCAGCTTAGACAGACTTAGGTTTCCCCCTTCCTGGGATACCAATGTCTCTGGATGTGATCATAATGTGTCCGGAATTGGCTCTTTCCGGTGGGTCCTTGGTCTCGCTGACTTCAAGAATGAAGCTGCAGACCCTCATGGTGAGTGTTACAATTCTTAAAGAAGGTGTGTCCGGAGTTTGTTCTTTCAGATGTTCAGACATGTCCAGAGTTTCTTCCTTCTGGTGGGTTCGTGGTCTTGCTGACTTCAGGAGTGAAGCCACAGACCTTGCAGTGAGTGTTACAGCTCTTGAAGGTGGCGCCTCTGGAGTTGTTTGTTCCTCCTGTTGGGTTCATGTTCCCGCTGGCTTCAAGAGTGAAGCTGCAGACCTTCACAGTGAGTGTTACAGCTCATAAATGTAGTGTGGACCCCAAGACTGAGCAGCAGCAAGATTTATTGTGAATAGCGAAAAAACAAAGCTCCCACAGTGTGGAAGGCCACCCGGGTTGCCGCTGCTGGCTGGGGTGGCCAGCTTTTATTCCCTTATTTGGCCCCGCCCACATCCTGCTGATTGCTCCATTTTACAGAGCGCTGACTGGTCCATTTTGTAGAGTGCTGATTGGTCCGTTTTTACAGAGTGCTGATTGGTGTGTTTACAATCTTTTAGCTAGACAGAAAAGTTCTCCAAGTCCCCATGTGACCCAGAAGCCCAGCCGGCTTTACCTCTCAATAATCTCTGAGGAAACCAGTTGGGACCTCTGGCAAGTCCAGCGTAGGAGAGCAGTTCACCCTTCACTACTATGGACAGGTGCTGAAATCTACCCTTTTCCAACTGAACAATGGGTCCTGGGGCTATACAAGTTTTGCAGCAAATTGAAACCATAACTGATGTTTTGCTGGTAATAGTGAGAACAGGCCTCCCTATTAAAGGCTGGATAAAGGGTTTGTTTATCAGGCCTATATTGGGTATTCCCTAGGCCTCCACTTTACAAGGGTGTCATGTATACATGCAACAACATAGCACCCTCTCCACGAGTCCCTTTTGAGATGAACTGCATGCTATCTTAGGGCCAGTACTCTATGAGACCAGTGCTGTTTCTACTGTGGAAACCCCACAGATGATACCTCTAACGAAACATAAAGGCACAGCCTCTGTTCTTGTAAACACATAATTTTCAGATGGGTTGAGCTGGGATAATCCTTGTATATGGATGGCAGTAGCTGGACAACCACAGATACTATATTGCTTGAAATGGCAATGCAACAGAGCAGTTAATGGGCAGAACTCTGAACTATATGGTCTGTCTGTACCCATACACAATAGCCTACAGTTTTCTGTACAGCCAGTTGGGCAGTATTTAAGGGTCTAACAGCTTAGCTTGCCCAGTGGACTCAAGATGATTGATACATGCTTAGAAATTCCTAATGGAGAGCTGCTATTTAGAAAGACATTTAGGAGAGGCTACAAGAACCCACTGCTGATTGTGTATCATGTTTTAATATGCTGATCAGATTCACTTCCCAGTACCATGAAGGAGATACCTTAGCAAAAATTAGAACACTACCGGCTGGGTCCAGTGGTTCATATCGGTAATCCCAGCACTTTGGGAGGCCAACGCAGGTAGATCATGAGGTCAAGAGATTAAGACCATCCTGGACAACATGGTGAAACCCTCTCTCTACTAAAAATACAAAAATTAGCTTGACATGGTGGCGCATGCCTGAAATCCCAGCTACTCAGGAAGCTGAGGCAGGAGAATTGCTTGAATCCGGGAGACGGAGGTTGCAGTGAGCCGATATCATGCCACTGCACTCCAGTCTGGCGACAGAGCAAGACTCCGTCTCAAAAAAAAAAAAAAGAAAGTTAGAACACTACCACCTCCAAATCATCTGAGCTAGCTGATTTGGTACATAAACATAGTGGGCAGCAATGCATGGTTGATCTGGCAAATAGCAAGAAGAGTAGGACTGCCCCTCCACTTTACAGATTTAGTGGCAGTAATAGTCAACCGCTTAGTTTGCTTCCACATGTGCCCCTGCCACATCACAAACACACACCAGAACACATATTTAAGAGCTGCCTTTATGAGATAGACTGGCAAGGAGACTATATCAAACCCCTGTCAGTAAGGTTAGGGTAAAAGTATGCATTAGCATGCATTGATACTGCCATGAAAATGTTGCAGGCCTTCTCTTGCAAAAGGGCAAACCAAACAGCTACCATTAAGGGCTTGTAGCAATTCAGTGTCATGTATGGATATCCTCAGCAGTCAAGGCATACATTTCAATAGACATGATACCCAAGACTGGGCACATGAAAAAGATATAGACTGCAGATATCACTTGAGACATAATCCCCAAATGGCAGGGTTGATTGAAAGAAAAAAAATGACATTTTGAAGGCCCAATTGCAAACACTTTATAATCTAGTATCTTGCGTGGGTGGGCAAAGTTATTGTCTCAAGTCATTAGGAACCTTCATTTGATTGAAATGATTATGGGGGTGGCACCATACGAATGACATGGGACCATTGTATAGAAGGGTCTATTAACCATAGTTGTAAAAAAAGTTCACCTAGATGCCTTTCTACTGGAACTAATAAAAGTCCAATGGCAAATGTTATTTAGGACTCCCCAAGACCTTAAGCCATGGGAGGGAACATCTAAATGGGGGTTAGACTGGCAACTTCTCCCAGATTAAATAGGGTACTAATTACCAGAAAGCAAGGAATTCTCTGGCTAACTGAAATGGTCTCTGTTGATTCTGTGGGAGTCTGGACCAAGATATCCCATGTGCCAACACACTGGAATATAGCCCCTTTTAAAGGACTCTCTAGTTGCCCATTTGACATGGTCCTCTGCCACCCTTGTAACCCTACAGATAATGCCACAGTTACCTTTGCCCCTCAGGCAATATGTTTGGCACGCATGCCCAGCCCATACTCCTCTGACTGCCTATGTTCTAAGATGAACCTACCACAGTCATTTTGCCTGATTATGAAGAGCTGCCTCGCCAAGTACCTACCAATCCCTTGTATTTCTGCCCATAGTCTTCCATTCATATTGCTGTTCTCCTCTATACCTCTTGATTTGGATCCTGGGGAACATGGTGGCAAAAGGCATCATTGATTCTGTGTTTTATACTTGGCATAAGTATCATTGCCTGCTGTTGTCCGTATTGTTGCTGTCACCTCTGCTTTTAAGTAGAAAGCAAATCGGAGCAGCTTGTCACCCACATTGGTCTCCCCACTAGAGGCTCAGGGAACATTGCAGAAGAGGTGAGTATGTGAAATTTTCAGAACCAAATTAGAGGAGTAGAATGTGGAGGCCAAAGCCTTTTGATTAATTTCAGTCCTGGGAATGCCTTCTAATTTCGACCTTGTTTACTATCCTCAGTGTAAGAACATGTACTTGTACTACAAATCTTGTCCTTATATCAAATCAACCTTGATGTTATTGCACAAATTAGGGGCTGTAACACATCCAGCATTCTTGCCTATTCTGGAGGCTTGCTGTTAATTGTCTCTGTAGAGCATGTGCCCTCTTTCTCTGGTATGCAAGCTCTGGGTCTGGGGAGTAATGGTACAGAGATCTACCTGTTTTGCTGCCACGCAATACTATGCTTCTGCCTGTAAGTTCCCCAGTGAATTACCCTCTACCACCAAAATAGATTTGTCTATCTCATTTTTTTGGTTTCTTTGATCCTTCCGCATTTGGAGTTCATTTTGCATATATGGTCTTTTCACAAAACATATGAGTATTTTTCTTGCCAGTAAAACCTGTTCATATAACTTAGTAAATGCACAAGAAATTACAGCACCAGGAGCAAGCGTTGGCAGAAAATGTTTTTTAAATCTAATCATTTAAACACAGAAATTATCAGATAAACAGTAAAAACTAATGCATTTCATAAAAATGAAAGAGCTTAAATATGAAAGGAAAAACTATTTGAAAAATGAGAATCAAACAAAACTACTAGACATAAAAATACAGCAGTGGAAACTTAAGCTTTTTGTATGCTTTTTAACAGAGTATTATTAATATTTACTCTTGAAGAGAAAATTAAGAAGCAGACAGACTGAAAAAACAGTTATCTAAAAGTTACCCCAGATAGATAAACACATGTGCATATAGAAGGTAAAAGATAATAGAGGGTAAAGTGAGAAAATCTAATTGAAGTTTCAAAAAAAGAGGCAACGCAAACTTGTAAGAGATAATTAGTAAGCCTTTTCCAGTACCAATTAAGACACTGTCCAAATTTTACAGAAACCTACAAACAGCACAGCAAGGCTGGACATAGTGAAAGCGCAGAACACCATCCTGGCTGAGCTGCCTTCTATACTGATTGTTCAGTCCTTTTGTGATTTCATTGCTAAATGTTTCAAATATTCTCCCTGAGCATAATGGTAATAGCCTTTTGATGAAACAGGCCTGGGAAAAATTCAAGTTGCTGTAATGAATTTGTGCTATGTTGAAGGTTATCCTCAACCTTAAATGCGGTAGTCTTAAAATCTGTCCACTAATTATATGACACTATTACATTCAAAATGTAAAGCCAAATTTCCCATCCCTTGACTGTTGGTTGTTAGATTTCAAGACTAAAAATAATACATGGCCAAGGTAATTTTATGTGACTTCTGAGACTAGGTCACTAATTAGGTATACCTTTTGCTTCGCATTTTCTATCTCAAATTGCTTGTTCTGAAGAAGGCACGCTGCTATGTTGTGAAGATATCCAAACAGTCCTATGAAAAGCCCTGTGGGAAGTGATATTGAGACATTTTGCCAACTTGCTAGCACCAACTTGCTTGCCCATGAATGAGCCACCTTGGAAGTGGATCTTCCATCCCCAAATATTCAAACTGACATCACTGTGGACATTTTACTTGCAATCTTATCAGAAGGGATTAGACATGACTTCTCAGCAAAGCTACTAAAAAATTACTCTCCACAAACAATGTGAGAGATACTAAATATTTATTGTGGTTTTGAGTCACTAGGTTTTGTAGTAAGTTGTTAAACAGCAATAGCTAATTAATATAATAAAGTATATGACTGTGAAAGAAGCTGGTTGAAAAGAATGTGTTAGTTTATCCAACAAAACAGAGTGGAGGGTTGGTGAAAAGAGTATTCACAGAAATGGAAAAATAATAGTAATTATTATTGACACTATGAAAAAAATGTTAACAGTGAACTTTGTTTTAAAAAATCATTAGAGATCCCAGGGAACTCAGAAAAGAGAGTAAGTTCTGATCTACTGTCATGTTTAGATATAAATTATTGTCCAACTTAAATATTATCACAGTTCATACGGAATGTATTTTGGGAAACAAGGTTATTAATCAGTTGCCTTATGTCTATTTAATCTCTTTAACCAGAGGAAAAACAAAGAAAAAGGTAACCCAATCTAACCTTCTTCTCATAAAGAGATTAGTGATACTTTCCAGGAGCAACAGTCCTTATTTCTGAAATGGTCTTAGGTGGATGTACTTGGCTAAAGATTATGAATAATAAATGAAATCTTTGGCTTCTGAAGCATAGCTCCCTAGAAAATGTCACATGATCTGGAGTATAAAATGAAGAAATTTCATCCCCTCCTTTGAAGTTATTAGTGGTTTCTCACTTTGTAAACTCACCTATTGTTCTGGACCTGATTGCTGGTGCCCAAGAAGAGAAAAAAAAAAAAAAAGACCTGGATAACTATGTGTGATTTTTTAGACATGCTGTGTGTCAGCAGCTTTATTATCTGTATTTTGAAATTATTAGCAAAGCTTAATATTGACTAATATTTAAGATTTTTATGAGTCTGAACCTAGAGTACATTTCTTTATGCTGGTTCAGCCTAGAAGAAAAAATTATCATATGTCCTCTGTGTTTAGGCATCCCCAAGGTCACTCCCAGTTCATTGATTTGTTAGAAGAATTCTCTGAACTCAGAAAAATTGTAATCACAAATACATGCTATTACAGTGAAAAGATACAGACTAAAGTCAGCAATGGGAAAGTCATATGGGGCAGGAAAGACCAGACACAAGCTTCCAATTGTCTTCATCCAGTGAAAAAATGTAGAAAATATTTCATTCTCCCATCAAAATGATGACGACATGAAAGGAGTATTTGCCAATCAGGGAAGATAACCTGAGGCTCAGTGTCCAGGGATTTTTTTTTTTTCTTTTTTCTTTTTCTTTTTTTTTTTTTTTTTTTTTAAGACGGAGTCTTGCTCTGTCACCCAGGCTGGAGTGCAGTGGTGTGATCTTGGCTCACTGCAATCTCCACCTCCTGGGTTCAAGCGATTCTCCTGCCTCAGCCTCCCAAATAGCTGGGGCTACAGGAGTGTGCCACCACGCCCGGCTAATTTTTTGTATTTTCAGTAGAGACGGGGTTTCACTGTGTTAGCCAGGATGGTCTCGATCTCCTGACCTCGTGATCTGTCTGCCTTGGCCTCCCAAAGTGCTGGGATTACAGGCATGAGCCAACGCACCCAGCCCAGAGATGTTTACTGGGGGTTTGTCACATAGGCATGGTTGATTAGATGAGTGGCTGACCTTTAGTTTCCATCCTTTCCAGAGGTCAAGCTGATACTACATGGTCCAAGGACCATACCATAAATCACATGGTTAGCATAAGTCATATGGTGTGGCTCAAGGACTCAGGTAAATAAACACATTCTTCACAGGCAGGATATTCCAAGGGGTTACTGGTTCCCTGTCCATGTTGGGAATGTGCAAAGTTTGGACAAACAACACCTGGTGAGTTAATTCTTTACTCCATAACATGTATGTAATATAACTATTGGTTCTTATTTATTAAACTGGAAATATTATAATTGATAAAAATAATAGATGGGTACACAGATAGATAGGAAGTATTAAAGAAGGAAGAGACATATGTATATATAGAGAGTCTAAAATCAACAGAAGAGAACATCAATAGAGAATCTCCTAAATGTTTTTCTTCTAAGAGAAAAAAAATCACAGCTGGAAGATTTGTGATATAAAAAATGAAAAGACAAAAATATACTCAGGTATATTTAAACAAGTGACTATAGCAAATAAGAGAAATAAATCTTTTGGAGTTAAAATGAGTGAGAATCAAAATATATGACAATAATAGTTTAAGGGTTTGAGATAATAGAAATGTGAATGTTTCATGCCCTCAGTTATTATTATTATTATTATTATTTTTGAGGAAGCAAGAATATCCATCAATTTTTATTTTAAAAATATCTGAGATTAAATAAATTTATAAACATCTCAACTAAAATGGACCCTAATTTAAAAGAATCAATCAACTTCAAAGAAATATAAAAGAAGGAAAGAACATAGAATAGACAGATCTCTTATTCATTCTCTTTTTCTCCTCCTTTCTCTTTGCACTCCTGATGTGCAAAATTGGATCAATCATTATTATTTGTTTTGACACATCATTTTCATTACAGATTTATGAATTCTTCACTGATAATCATTCACATAGCCATGTTAAACTGCAAAAGTGCCAAAATCTGAGACATACACAGCAATCAACTCATAATGACATGATTCTCACCTCACCTCCACCCACCTCTACCTGAAACAAAAGAACCACTTTCCTACACTTCTTAATATTTCTTGTTTTCTTTCCTATTTTCTCTTATAATGCTTAAAAATAATTTCTATAATTTGTTTATAAATTTATTTATGCTGCAGAACATAATCTCTTTCTAAATAGAAATGTGCCAATCTTGTTCACTTCTGATTTATTAGCACCTACAGCAACAACATGTACATCATGAATTTAATTGTTTTATTGCTAAACAAATGATGGATAAATGTATACTTCTTTTTTAATTTCTAGCACTTAACACAATGCTTATTATACATATTCTAAATGTTTGATAAAATAAACATATGCATACTCACTAAAGCATGCACCTTTATCCTATAGTACATAAAACTCTTACATGCCAGTAACTAAATGCTGTATTTTTTCTTCTGTCACCACATCATATTTTACAGATACAGAGAGGTTGTTTTATAAAAACTATAAAAAGCAAAATGACTAATTTTGAAAATAAGAGTGATGTTGGCATTTTAAAAACATCAAATGTTTTTAAAATATACATAAAGAAGTGGCCTATTCAGAGCACTGCTTATAGATATATTTCATTGTAAACTGCTCATTTCTGTTCCAGTCTCTAGTAAGAGTCAATTAGGTCTTTCAATCTTCCTAATCCTCTTCTCAAGCAAGTGGCACAGCTGGTATAGCTAAAAAAAAAAAAAAAAAAAAAAAAGATAATGACGTCTATTCTATTATTTAGTTTTGTTGTATACAAATGTTCTACAGAACTGCATCTTAGCTAGCCCATGCAGAAGTCATTTTCATCCATTTACTTGTAGGTACTTATTATTACTGAATCAAAAATGATGCACATATGCTATTCACATTTTGTAGGTAGACTCTCTAGGAAATATCTGATGATACATACAATATTGTCTTCTCTTAGAAGGAATTCATATAATGGTCTTTTGGGCTATTTTTATACACAGACTTTTAAAAAATTTTAAAAAACACTAAGAAGTTTTGGCCGGTGAATGAACAAAATTTAATAATCTTAGTAGCTTGTAAATGTAAGCTACCACTTGTAAATACTTCAGAACATTAAGGCATTGCAAAGGCTCAGTATCAGACCTCAAGGAGGCTTTAAGAAGACTGTACTGTACATACAGAAGGATGATAGCAAAGTTGCTAATTTCTCAGGTTCTACAGTCAGTAGATGGGGATTCACCTCAGGACCCAGGTTCATCCTATTATTCATTGAGTAGAATGACCTTTTCACTGCCGATACTATTAATTTCATGTTACCCTCACTACCCACTGTAAGTTTCGCAGTCCATCGTTATCACTATTCTCTTGCATACAACCTCAACTGCCAGGCATATTTTTTTTTCATTTGTGATACTAGCCTGGCAAACCCCATCCTGCTTTAAGCCAATTGTCCACCTATAACACCGATCTACAAGTGATCCTTGCTTGAGAAAAATACACAACTGCTAACGTCATCTTACATCTTCATCTCTTTATTTATTTATTTATTTATTTATTTATTTATTTATTTATTTATTTTTTTGAGACGGAGTCTCGCTGTGTCGCCCAGGCTGGAGTGCAGTGGCTGGATCTCGGCTCACTGCAAGCTCCGCCTCCCAGGTTTACGCCATTCTCTTGCCTCAGCCTCCTGAGTAGCTGGGACTACAGGCGCCGCCACCTCGCCCGGCTAGTTTTTTGTATTTTTAGTAGAGACGGGGTTTCACTGTGTTAGCCAGGATGGTCTCGATCTCCTGACCTCGTGATCCGCCCGTCTCGGCCTCCCAAAGTGCTGGGATTACAGGCTTGAGCCACCGCGCCCGGCCTTCTTCATCTCTTTAAATACATCTCTACTCACTTCAAGTGTGATTCCAAAACTACAGAGAAATCACATCTCATTTCTATGGTACACTCATTCTTACTTCTTCTCAATTCAGTTCCAAGACATTCACACTGACCCTCATCCTCGACTGATCTCCTTGTTTTTTATTTCATTGAAAAAAAAAAAAAAAAAAAGAAGCAGAGGATTGTTTTCATACCCCCACATATACCTATATCCCACAAATTTAGTGCATACAGCGTACATTTACTAGGAATAATTATTTTCTTATAGTGGTTATGCCACTGACTTGCAATTCACTTAGGTTCTGTAGCTTTCGTTTGTTCTCAACATTTAGGAACTCTATTGTATATTTTATACAGTTTTCTCAATACAATTTTTATTTGTAGATAAAGTAATTGTGGATATGCGTGCAGTCATAAAAACTACTACAAAAACATCCCATGGACCTATCATCTAGTTCCCCACAATCGTAACAGCTTACAAATCTATACTACAATTTTACAATCGGAGTATGGATATTAATAGAGTCAAGATTCAGAACAATTTCCAGACTAGTTTCTTGTGTTGCTTTTTTACAGTCACACACACCCTTCCCTGATCTCTGGTAACAAGCGATTTGTTCTACATTTCAATCAGCATAATTTCCTGGTGATTCATTCAATTTGTGTGTATATGGTAATTTGTTCCTTTTTATTCCTTGCTGTAGATGTACCAGTTTTGTTTTTTCAGTAATTAATTTCATTATTTGCAAGAAAATATCCAAAAAGATATTTTAATGGCTAGACTTTAATATACTTTTTAAATGAGAAAATAGATTCTTTTTAAATAAATTAAGAAAATTAGAAGAGTTTAGATTTACAGAAAGCTTAAGAATATTGAGAATCACTATATACAGCACATCAAGTCTACCCTATTACTCATGTGAATTAATATGGTGTATCTATCATATTTAAAGAAACAATATTAATTGATTATTATTAACTAAAGTCAAAACTTTGTTCATATTTATTTAGTTTTTATCTAGTTCTTTTGCTGTTCCAGGATTCCATCCAGGATGCTACATTACATTTAGTTATGATATCTCCTGACGTTTCTCTAGACTGACAATTTCTTAGACTCCTTGTTTTGATGTCCTTGACAATTTTGAGGAGTGCTGCTTAGATATCTTGTAGAATGTCTCTTAACCAAAGTTTACCTGATGCTTTCTTCATGACCCCACTGGAGTTATGATTTTTTAGGAGGAAGACCACAGAAGTAAGATGCCATTCTTACCACATTATGTCTAGATGCATACAATCAATATGATTTACCACTATTCATGCTTACCTTGATCACCTAGCTGAGAATATTCTCCACTATAAAATTACTCATTCACTAAATCTCTTTCCCCTGTTTAATAATGTACTCTTTGGAAAGAAGTCAGTATGAGCAGTTTACACTTAAAGAGTGAGATGTGAGAGTCTACCTACTTAAGGGGGGAATATCTACATAAATTGATTCAATTTTGTGTGGAAAATTTGTCTTTTTTCTCTATTGACTTATTTTCCAATTATTTGTGTCAGTACAGACTTATCGATATGGATTATATAATTTGGGGCATAATCCAATATTTATTTATTTTGTGGTTTAAAATGTCCCAGCATTGGGATTTTCTGTTTGTTTTTGCATACAAACTTGTTAACTCAGTCCTTTTTATCACTGAATGGTATTCCATTCTGTGGATTTAATTAACAATTTAATCATGCATTAATCTTTTGAAGGACATCCTCCTTGTCTGAAGATTTTGGCAATTGTTAATAAATCTTCTTTAAATGCATTCTCGTGCAAGATTGTGTGTGAACATAGTTTATCCAGTGAGTTTGGAAATTTTTTTAGGATTGTGATTGCTGGATTGTATGGCAAGATTACATTTAGCTTTGTAAGAAACTGATTTTTGAAGTGGTTAGACCTTTTGCATTCCTCCTAGCAACAAACGAAAGTTTCTGTTGCACCATATTCTCACCATCTATTAGTTTTTCAGGTTTTTGTTTATTTAATTCTAACCATTGTACTATCTATGTAGTGGTAGCTCATTGTTCTAATTTGCATTTCTCTAATAACAAACAAGGTTGAGCATCTTTTCATATGTTTGTTTGCCATCTAAAAAAATCTTCCTTGGTTAGGTATGTGCTTATATACTTGACTCATTTTTAAATTAGGTTGTTTGTTTTGTGATAAGGTGTACTTTGTTCATTTTGAATATAAGTCTTCTATCAAATATATAATTTAGAACTATTTCCTCCTGATCTGGGTCTTTTGTTCCTATTCACTTAACAGTGTCAGAGCAAAGGGTACTAATTCTAATAAAGCCCAGCTTATCATTTTTATTCAAGGATAGTACTCTTAATCGTATCTAAAAATCTAATCCACAAAACCAACATCATGTAGATTTTACACCTATGCTTGTTTTCTTCTAGATGTTTTAGTTTTGCATTTTACATTTAGGTATATAATGCACTTTTGAGTTAATATTTGCGTAAGGTGCAAAGTTGTCATCTAAGTTCATTTGTTTGCATGTAAACGCCCAATTGCTACCACCCCATTTGTTGAACCAAAAACTATCCATTTTTCATTGAAGTGTATTTGCACCTATGTTAAAAAATTAGTAGATTATATTTCTGTTGGCTTTGGCTCTCTATGTTTCACTGATCTATATATCTATTCTTACATCAATATCAAACTCTCTTGATTACTGAAGCATTTAGCAAGTCTTGAAATAACATAGTGCAATTCCTTCAACTTTGTTGTCTTTTTTTGTTTTTTTCCTTTGCTTCTTCAATATTTTGTTGAATAATATATTTCCTTTGCCTTTACATTTAAACTATAGAATCTGTAAGTAACTAAACATAAAATACATTGCTGGGCTTTTGTTTGAAATTGCATTAAATCCATCAATCGGGTTAGAAATCAAAGAAATCTTCACAATACCGCGTCTTCCAATCCATGAATATAAATTATCTCTTCATTTACTTAGACCTTCTTTCATTTATTCATCACTCTTTTATAGTTATTCCTATACAAATCCTGTATATATATATATAGTAAAATTTATATTTAATGATCTAGATTTCTGTTATATAGTAAGTAATATTTGTAAGTAATATCAAATTCCAAATTTGTACTCCTTACATATATAAAAGCAATTTATTTTTGTCTAATAACCTTATATCCTGTGATGCTGTTCTACTTGATTAAAAGTTTTAGGATTTCTTTGTGTGTGGGTGGGTTCTTTGAAGTTTTGCACAAAGAATAGCATGTCATTTGTGAATAAAAGTAGTTTTATTTCTTTCTTTCCAGTCTTTACATTTTTTATTAATTTTTCTTATTAGAAAGGACATGCTTGCTTTCTTCACAATCTTCGAAAGTGACTACATTTAGTCACCATTAAGTATGATGTTAGCTGGAGAATTTTCATATTTATGATTTATTAGATTAAGAATGTTCCCTTCTATTTTGTAGGGATTTATGGTGAGCTTTTTATCATAAATACATTTAAATGTTGTTACTTTTCTGAATCCATTAAGATTATATACATATATATACACACACACACACACACATATACATATATATATTCTTATTCAGTTTACTAATTTTTTTTTAATTTATTTATTATTATTATACTTTAAGTTGTAGGGTACATGTGCATAACGTGCAGGTTTGTTACATATGTATAGTTGTGCCATGTTGGTGTGCTGCACCCATCAACTCGTCATTTACATCAGGTATAACTCCCAATGCAATCCCTCCCCCCTCCCCCCACCCCACGATAGGCCCCGGTGTGTGATGTTCCCCTTCCCGAGTCCAAGTGATCTCATAGTTCAGTTCCCACCTATGAGTGAGAACATGCGGTGTTTGGTTTTCTGTTCTTGTGATAGTTTGCTAAGAATGATGGTTTCCAGCTGCATCCATGTCCCTACAAAGGACACAAACTCATCCTTTTTTATGGCTGCATAGTATTCCATGGTATATATGTGCCACATTTTCTTAATCCAGTCTGTCACTGATGGACATTTGGGTTGATTCCAAGTCTTTGCTATCGTGAATAGTGCCGCAATGAACATACGTGTGCATGTGTCTTTATAGCAGCATGATTTATAATCCTTTGGGTATATACCCAGTAATGGGATGGCTGGGTCATATGGTACATCTAGTTCTAGATCCTTGAGGAATCGCCGTACTGTTTTCCATAATGGTTGAACTAGTTTACAATCCCACCAACAGTGTAAAAGTGTTCCTATTTCTCCACATCCTCTCCAGCACCTGTTGTTTCCTGACTTTTGAATGATCGCCATTCTAACTGGTGTGAGATGGTATCTCATTGTGGTTTTGATTTGCATTTCTCTGATGGCCAGTGATGATGAGCATTTTTTCATGTGTCTGTTGGCTGTATGCATGTCTTCTTTTGAGAAATGTCTGTTCATATCCTTTGCCCACTTTTTGATGGGGTTGTTTGTTTTTTTCTTGTAAATTTGTTTGAGTTCTTTGTAGGTTCTGGATATTAGCCCTTTGTCAGATGAGTAGATTGCAAAAATTTTCTCCCATTCTGTAGGTTGCCTGTTCACTCTGATGGTAGTTTCTTTTGCTGTGCAGAAGCTCTTTAGTTTAATGAGATCCCATTTGTCAATTTTGGCTTTTGCTGCCTTTGCTTTTGGTGTTTTAGACATGAAGTCTTTGCCCATGCCTATGTCCTGAATGGTACTACCTAGGTTTTCCTCTAGGATTTTTATGGTATTAGGTCTAACATTTAAGTCTCTAATCCATCTTGAATTAATTTTCGTATATGGAGTAAGGAAAGGATCCAGTTTCAGCTTTCTACTTATGGCTAGCCAATTTTCCCAGCACCATTTATTAAATAGGGAATCCTTTCCCCATTTCTTGTTTCTCTTAGGTTTGTCAAAGGTCAGATGGCTGTAGATGTGTGGTATTATTTCTGAGGACTCTGTTCTGTTCCATTGGTCTATATCTCTGTTTTGGTACCAGTACCATGCTGTTTTGGTTACTGTAGCCTTGTAGTATAGTTTGAAGTCAGGTAGCGTGATGCCTCCAGCTTTGTTCTTTTGACTTAGGATTGTCTTGGAGATGCGGGCTCTTTTTTGGTTCCATATGAACTTTAAAGCAGTTTTTTCCAATTCTGTGAAGAAACTCATTGGTAGCTTGATGGGGATGGCATTGAATCTATAAATTACCTTGGGCAGTATGGCCATTTTCACGATATTGATTCTTCCTATCCATGAGCATGGTATGTTCTTCCATTTGTTTGTGTCCTCTTTTATTTCACTGAGCAGTGGTTTGTAGTTCTCCTTGAAGAGGTCCTTTACATCCCTTGTAAGTTGGATTCCTAGGTATTTTATTCTCTTTGAAGCAATTGTGAATGGAAGTTCATTCCTGATTTGGCTCTCTGTTTGTCTGTTACTGATATGATGAAATGCATTCCCTGATCTTCGAATGTTAAATCAGCCTTGCATTTCTTTTGTGAAGTCCGATTGGTCAGCATGTATTTTCCTTTTTATATATTACCAAATTGATTTTTAAATATTTGCTGAGTATTTTTGCAATTGTGGTCATAAGACATATTGATCTATAGTTTCCTTTTTCTATGACAACTTTATAAGATTTTCATATTAGGGTAATTTAGGCCTCATAAAAGTAATTAGGGAATCTTCTATTTCCATTACCTGAAGTACATTGAGGAGAATTAGTATTACTTCATCCTTAACACTTTGATAGAATTTGCCATTTTGGCTTGGTGCTTTCTTGTTTGGAAGATTAATTACTGATTCAATTTATTTTATAGACATAAGGCTATTCAGGTTACCCTATTTTTCTTTCAGTCAGTTGGTAGTTGGCGTCTTTCAAAGATCTGGACCATTTAATCTACATTGTGGAATTTGTGAGTATAGAGTCGTTTGTATTATTTACTTATTATCCTTTCAATGTCTATTGATGACATTAATGATGATTACCTTTTCATTTCTGATATTGGCAACCTGTGTAATCTCTCTTTTTATTTTGTTAGCCTTGATATAGGTTGATCAATCTTATTGATCTTTTTGAATAACTAGCTTTTGGTTTTGTTGATTTTCTCTATTATTTTCCTGTTTTACTCTGTCAACATCTGCTCTAGTTTTATTATTTCTACTAGAACGATTTCTCTTTTATCTCTATTTTCCTAAGGTAGAAGCTAAGATTACTAATTTAGATCTTCCTTACTTAAAACATATACATTTAATGATATAAATATCCCTCTACCCACAGTTTTAGCTAGATAACAAAAATTTTGATGAATTCTATTTTCATATTGATTTAATTAAAAATATTTAAAATTACTTTTCATATTTCTGACCAGGCATGGTGGCTCATGCCTGTAATATCAGCGCTTAGGAAGGCAGAGGCAGGAGGGTCACTTGAACCCAGGAGTTTGAGACCTGCCTGGGCAACATAGTAAGTCCCCGTTCTGCACAAAAAGAGAGTAAAAAAAGTGTAACTTCAGATCTCTTCTTTAAACATAGTCATTTAGAAATGTTTTATTTAATGTCTAAGTATTTAAGGGTTTTCAAATTTTCTGTTACTAATTTGTAGCTTAATTTGACTTTGGTCTGAGAATATACTTTGCGTGATGTCTAGTCATTTTGTCAAACTGTGTTTTATGGTAAAGAATATAGTATTTCACCATAAATTTTCCTTGTAATTTTAACAAGAATATGGTTTCTGTTGTTAGAATCAGTATTTTAGCAACGCAAGTTAAATTAAGGGTCAGCAACTATGCTGTTAATGATTTTTTTTTTTTTTTGGCCTGCTTTCTCTAATCATTACTGACAAATTAATGTTGAAATATCCAAATTGAATAGCATAGTTGTCTATTTTTCTCATCCTTCTGGTGGGCCACAAGGAGAACTTGAAGGACACCTGAAAAGGGGTTCAGGAAAGTGTGGGTACACCCAGCAATTCATCACAATAACGAATGTTTTTTTTCTTTTTCTTTTTTCAATTTGTGTCTCCAGCAGCTTTTGCTCTAAATAAGCAGCAATTTCATTCCTGTATCCCTCTGGGTCTTTTTCCAGATTTTCAGGTGGTTGTTTGTTCTTACACTTTAATTATCTTTAGTTCATAGATTTTCCATTTTCCAGTCTTTCTTTATTTTAAGAAAATGAATGGTGATAAGTTCTTCATATATTGGATCTGAATATACTTTTATATTTGAACTTCCAAATAGTTTAGTATTGTGCAAAGTATCACACCACTTCAAAAACTTGCTATAGGTTTTCCCTATATGAATATTCTACAGTTGACATTGTACTTGCTTCTAGAACGTTTCTATACACAAAGAGAGAAAAATTTTTAAAAGACATGACTTCGATATTTGTTATTTATGGATGAAAATAATGTCAAATATTACCTTTTAGAATCATGCAATTTTATAATCGAAAACTGACTTGAAGGTAATCTAATCTAACAACCTTGTCTTATAAATAAACCTTAACCCATAAAGAAAATGCCTGTGTCCTTAGTACAATTTTCAGTATCTCGGAAAGTAATTTATTAAATTGATTATGGTGACAGATTAATTATCTTACCTTCAAAAAATAAACAGATATATTTCCCCAAATCTACCTGTACAATGAAACGCAACCCTATCCGTTAAATTCTGAAGAAAAAAAAAAAACTCTCATACTTTCCACATATATTGTCACTATTATAATGTGTTTTCAAGAAGCATTTCAAGTAGTATAATTAATCAGAAACCACATGCACATAAAATGGTAAACAATAGAAACCTTAGCACTCATAGGTAAGTGTGTCCGGAAATCATAGGAAATTTTATAATGTTTTGGGTTCTGAAATCCTGTTATGTTTGGTCTCCAGCTGTGTCATGCAAGAGCCTGCTTTTCATAGTAAGTTGATCACAGCAGGAAGGCTAGCCAAGTAAGGAATTAATGAGCAAAAATGGCCTAACATTTAAGGAAGTAATGTTCTGCAAGCATTACAAACAATCACTGCTTCTACCCTACGTTTTCTGTTTATTTTTAGAATTTTAAACATTTGTTAAATGACAATTGAGCCACTGATGACTATTTCCAGTCAATCAGAAAGCACACAGCTTTAGCCTATAAAGCAAGCCTGTCCCCACATAAGCTCCAGCTTTTTGCCTACCTTGAGAGTAGTGATAGATATTCACATTAATATTAACTGTATACACTGTGACAAACGGTTTTAGATATTAGCAATTTTGTTTCTTGTCCTGCTTACTTGTTTACTCTATAATTACAAATATATATCTTTCTTTGACCTGTTCTTTAACGTATCTGAAAGGATCTTTGTGTAGAAAGAGATGTGACTGCCATCTCTATGCCTATAAGACAAATTAAGGAAAAAAGTAAACATTAAACACATTTTATATTACAAATAAGAAAATATTTTGAAGCTTTGGAAAAATCTAGGAATCTGCTATTTTCAAAATCCAGAAATTTGTATTTTTAAAATAATACAAAGTAAATTAAGAGAGAAAATAGACATAAAATGTCAAAAACATATGCAACTCATTATTTTTCAAAAAAAGAGGGAAAAGAAACATAAATAAGAACTGTTTACTCATGCTGAACTTTGAAAGAAGACCATGGAATTCTGAGCTCAAGAATAATGACCCTTGATTGCAATTAGGAAGCAATGAATAAACAATCATAGCTATAAAAAGTGAAAGTAAAAGTTTCATCTTTAAGTTAACAAAGAAACAAGAACACCTAAGGTCATGAATATTAAAAAAATATGTTAAACTTTTTGATTCCAACTGCAAATTTAGTTAATTAAATGCTGTGATATCTCCACCAATTGAAGGTCCACGTTCTGTATAAATTACTTCTTTAATGGGAATCTCACTATTAATTAATCAAACCAATAGAAGCTTTCAGACATCTTGCTGAAGTTCAGAACTACCTGAGACTCGGTAATTTATGAAGAAAAGAGGTTTAATTGGCTCACAGTTATGCAGGAGTTAACAGGAAGCATGATTGGGAGGCATCGAGAAACTTAAAATCATGGCGTAAGGTGGAGGAGAAGCAAGCAAGTCTTACCATGGTGGGGAAAGAGGAAGAGGGAGAGAAGGGGGAAGCACCACACACTTTTAAAACATCAGAACTTGTGAGAACTCACTCACTGTCACAAGAAGAGCATGAAGGAACTGCCCCCATGTTCCAGTCACCTCAGACTAGGCGTCTCTTCCACGTTGACATGAGATTTGGGCAGGGACACAAATCCAACCGTATCAAGCGTATTTTGACTATATTAAACAGTCTTTAAGATCTTTGGGCTTATCTTTAAATTTCAAGGATATTTGCATTGTACCACAGAACGTGTCTATATTTGGTTTTGTACCAAACTCTCAGTGAGTGAGATACATCTATAAAATTAAAAAAAAACAAACAAACTACATTGTACAACACCAGACCACATTGTTTGGTTCAGTTTCCTAGGAAATACTCTCCTTTGTCTACAGGTCAGAGCACTCTTAGAAATAGGTTCATGTAATAACATGAATTTAAAGGGTTACTGTACTTGTACTATATAATGGACTATCTCAAGATAATCTTTAAGCTCTGAAAATGCTATTAAATAGGCAATGATTGAATATAATTTTTAAAAAGTAATGAGTACAATATACCACAATTACTGTATATGGAAATTTTGCAAGTTTTTCTTCCTGGTGAGAAGGTAAACTGTTTGTGTCAGATAAAGGACTGAAAAAGTCTCTGATACATTGGTATGTCTTTTTTTTTATGTGTTAAATCAATGCTTATTTAAAGAGAGTTCATAAAAAGGAAGATATAGCTGTTTTCTTATTTTTAAACCACAAATTCTTTAATTTTTCATAATGTAATTATCTAAATTCTAAAGGGATACATAATCCTTACTCATTTTATCCCACTCTAAGATCTTATTTTCTCTGCATCAATTTTGTCATAGTTTGCCATCGCCATTGCTGCTTCAGAATGAGACAGGGAGGCTGCTTAGTTTCCAATTTTGATGTGATTTAGAGAAAATAGCAAAACCTCTTTATTCAAGCTGTAGCTTTCCTAACTTCCAGCCATTCCGCAACAAAAGATAAAGGAAACTGTTAAGCACAAGTTATTGCTTTAGGGTGCTAGCAACTTCCCCGGGGTCCCATATGTGCAGTTAGACTTAAACTTCAACCTATAACCACCCCTTCCCAAGGGTGAAGATTTAAAATGTTACATGTGATGCATGAAGAAGCGTGTAAAACCACTGCACAAGCACTAGAGAAATTCCTTCTATAAAGGCCCTGATGAAACCTTTCCCTATAGAAGGGCTCTATAAAACTCATCTACCCTTGGGGAGCAGCACACCATTTTTCTTTCACGGTGCTGACTTTCCATGTGCACAAGATAAACGAAACTTTCTCTTTCTCTGCTGCTATGTCTGGTGATCTGTCTTTATTTCCACCCTGGGAGATCACAACCTAGGGCACAAATTACAGGAGTGCCCAGCCTTGAATGAAAAACATCTGTTAAATGAGTAACTTTGGTAATTTGCTCTTTATCACCAAGAGGATGATGGCATTTATTTACCACATTTGGCTTTCCATTCCTTGTCATAACATCTCTCTACCCCATGAAAATAAAAAGCAAATACTTATTTTCTGTGTTCATAAGAATTTGACCAACAGTTTAGCCTACAAAAAAACAGAATACATCCATTTAATAAGGTAAGGTAATAAAGTGAAGTGCAAAAGCACTTCTATATCATTAAATGTATGTACATTAAAAATGTGCTTCAACCCGGGAGGCAGAGCTTGCAGTGAGCCGAGATCGCACCACTGCACTCCAGCCTGGGTGACAGAGGGAGACTCTGTCTCAAAAAAAACGAAACAAACAAACAAAAAAAAGTGCTTCAAGCAAAATTAAAACAAAACTAAGTGTAGCCAAGTAAAGGAGCATAAGAGGAATACATTTCGGTGCAAGAAAATAAGTGGCTATATGATGACAACTGGTTCTCAACGTCCTTAATCTTCTATGTGTGTGTTTACCTACCATTTTGCCTAGAACAGACTTGGCCCCATCTCTATTCTGTCTGTATAAGTATTTTTCCCAGTGAATTTTGTACATACACATACATATGTGGCACACACTCATATTTTTAAACATTTCTTTCCAAAAAATTTTATTAGGCTCTTAAGATGAATGCAAAGTTCTTCTTATTAGTATAAAGACACATGAAGTAACCACATCCTTAATGGTTATGTTTTATACAACCCTAGAAGTACACAGATTCACCTCAGCCTTTTAACCAAATTTTCAAATGTTTCTGAGTATTTTAATATGCTTTGTGGAATGGTATTATTCAAAGTTCTCCCTCCCTCTCTCTCGTCGTGTGTGTGTGTGTGTGTGTTGAGTGTGTGTGTATTCTCTTAAAGAGCCTCAGATGTATATATTTGACATGCAGGACTTACAAAATTGTCTTCCGTTATATAATATTTATGTTCCATGAATTTTCAGGTCTGAACTTGAAGACTGTTTTCAGTAATTTTTATTTGCTTGTTTATTCTGTCAACACCTAAACAATTATTTGGTACATCTATATTTTTGAATGTGAGTGTGTGTGTGTGCACTAGTGCACACATGCAGGCATATGCATAAATGTGTATGCATGTTTTCTTTCCAAAAGGAACACATTTACCTTTTAAATAAGTTAACAGAAATGCTTGTTTGACGAGTCAGAATGTTCTCACACAAAGGATGCCAAGGAGAAGATTCATTTGTAAATCCAGTAATAGCATGTACATTTTAAATAAGAATTTAAGAATACCCTAATGATGTTTAGATTCTTTGCATTTTCTCACTACGATTTCACTGAGGGGAATCTCAGGGTAAAGTCTATGTCATGCAACCATAAACTTTTCAAGTTGTGTTAAAAATATTTTCTCACTCCCTTTGCTTATTGTTTCCTCTCCACCAAAACTATGTACTTACTGTGCCACAGCGCTCACCCATGGGTTATTTCCCCTGAAAACGCAGTCTTCCTAAGTCAGTGGCCCACACACTTTTTTCTGCAAAAAGGTAGATAATAAATATTTTAAGGTTTATGTAGCATAAGGTCTCTTGCAATTACTCAAGTCTGCTGTTGTAGTGCACTATAGCCATAGACAATAGTTAAATGACTGTGACTAATACAAGTTTAGTTACAAAAGCTTTATTTACAGAAATAGTAGGAGAAATTTCAGATTTGACTTGTAAGTCTTAGTTTGCCTAATCATGTACTAAGTAAACTCTTTCAGTACTATGACAATATTTATTTGTTTCTTTCTTTTTACCAACATAAAAACCATGACATATGTATATAATTATAATATTACATATATTACTATGCAATTGCAAACTGTAGCTTTGTATATATATAATGTGTGTATATATACATATATATTGTGTATATATATACTTTAGCTTTGTATATATTATATAGAGAGAATATATATTCTTTCTCTTCCCTCTTCTACCTAATTTATATACATATTATATATATGTTATATATATAATATGTTATATACATGATATGTATAATATTAGTCCATTCTGTAATCTTAACTGGGAACATGACTGCAAGACCTCGGGAAACATAGTCATGGCGAAAGGCAAAGAGGAAGCAAGCGACTTCTTTACATGGTGGCTGGAGAGAGAGAGAGAGAGCAAAGCAGGAGGTGTCACACACATTCAAACACCAGATCTCATGAGAAGTCACTCACTATTACGAGAACAGTGTGGGGGAAGTCCACTCTCATGATTCAGTCACCTCCCACTAGAGCCCTCCCCTGATATATTGGGATTACAATTCAAGATTGGATTTTGGTGGAGACACAGAGTCAAACCATTTCATTCCACCCTGACCACTCTCAAATCTTATGTCCTTCTCAAAGTTCAAAACAGCCATGCCATCCCAACAGTCCCCCCCAAGTCTTAACTCCTTCCAGCATTAACCCAAAAACCCAAGTCCACAGTGTCATCTGAGACAAAGCAAGTCCCTTCCACATATAAGCCTGTACAATCATAAACAAGTGAGTTACTTCCAAGATACAATGTGGATATAGGCATTGGGTAAATGCTACCATTGCAAAAAGGATAAATTGGCCAAAACCAAGGGGTTTCAGACTCCATACATGTCCAAAACCCAGCAAAGCAGTCAGTAAATCCTACAGCTCCAAAATAATCTTCTTGACTCCATGTCTCACATGCAGGGCATGCTGATGCAAGGGGTGGGCTCCCAAGGCCTTAGGAAGCTCCATCCCTGTGGCTCTGTAGCATACAGCCCTTGCAGCTGCTTTCATAGGATGGCATTTAGGGCCTGCAGCTTCTCCAGGAGCATGGTGCAGACTATCAGTGGATCTATCATTCTGGTGTCTGGAGGATGGTGGCCTTCTTCTCACAGCTCCACTAGGTAGTGTCCAGTGGGGACTTGGTGTGGGGGCTCCTACGCCCTATTTTTCTCTTATACTGTCCTAGCAGTAATTCTTTATGAGGGCTCTGCCCCTGCAGCAGATTTCTGCCTTGACATCCATTCATTTCCATACTTCCTCTGAAATCTAGGCAGAGGTTTACCTTTTACTAAACCTCAACTCTTGTCTTCTGTGCATGTGCAGGCTGAACACGTTGTAGAAGCAGAGGGTGCAAGCCCCAAGCCTTGGTGGTATAATTGGTGTATAATTAAATAATAAAATACTAGGCAAAGTAATAAGTATTGATACTGAACAATGCCCATAATTTATTAAATGAAAATAACAATTTATGATACAGCATATACAATTCAAATGCACCTTGGTAAAGTATGATGTTGCGTGTGTGTGTGTGTGTGCGTGTGTGTGTGTGTGAGATATGAATATGAATGTGTAGAATTATATCTAGAAATACATAAAACAAAACATTAAGGAAATCTCTGGCTGATAAGATTATACATATTTTTCAATCAAACCTTTCTGTATTGCTTATTTAGAATGTACATGCATTAATTTTTATAAACATGGAAGAAAAAAGTATATATTTATATTTTAAAAGCAAGACAATATTGCTGGACAATTCTCCAAGTAGCCTTGGAATAATTCAATTCTCTTCCCTTTCTTGCTTGTAGCTCCCAAGAATGTAACTGCAGGATGTACTGGGAATGCAATATGGTGAGGTAAGGGAGTAGGTGGCCAGAACAGCCCAGGTTCTGTTCCAGACTCTTCTTAGAAAAGGATGCCCTTCAATGCTTTTGCCCAATGATTCACATAACCCTGGGCTGTATAAGTCAGGGAGAGCTGATTTGCATCCTTAGCTAGGATGCAAGTGGGGCACATGCAATCAAGACTCCATCTCCATGCTGGGCAGTTTTCCTGAGCCCTAGGAGACCAGCTCACAGTGAATCCTAGGCTTCTGTTGTCCCTGCTATCTGTAATAAACTCACTTCGTGAAACTTGTGCACATGGGTGTCATGTCTCAGCACACAAGATAAGTTGGTAACTAGTGCACAGTGAAACTGCTTCACAAATATAGAACACATACTTTATACATAAAAATAGATTATAAGATATAGATTGCCTAACAGAGTCAAAGCAACAAACATTTATACATTCAATATTTAATGAATCATAACTTTGGAAATGGAATACAGTAATAAGAAAAATAATGATTTAGCAAATCATAAAGAACAGTTTGGAGGATGTCATATGGGATAATCAATTTCAAAATAATATTATCCAGTTAATCTGAGAGAACACCGCGTGATTGTGGCACAACTCTTTCAATAATAACATTTCTGTGCATGTTTCATGCTGAGGGAAACTTTCAGCAAATTGTTCAATGCATTCTATCTAAGCCTATTTTCTTGGATTTAAGAGATAAATAGCATCAAAGAAAATAAATTATTGTCATTTAACCTTAGACTTGAAAATAAAAACATACATAATTGTGACAATTTGTTTAATTTTGTGGTGCTGGGATAGCCTCAGTAGTAAATGGAGATTTAGAAGTGCAACCGGGGCCACTGGTACCCATTACATTAAGAAAGGAAGGAGATTCTGAGTGCTCCTTTAGGTATAAAGATTATTTGATTTGATATCCCTGTGGGTGGTATGTGTCAAGAGTGAAAAACAGATTCCATTTCACATGTGAGCTAACTTTGGATGTTAAGAGAAGTAAGTTACAGGAAGAAGTTTGGAGATCATTGCTAAGGGACTTACTCAGTCCCTAGATAATTCAGAATATTTAGTTCTATGTGTTTCGTTGTTCATAATAACTTATGATGAACAACTAACCACATATTTAGTGTTTAACTAAAAGTAATAACTTTATTATGAACAACTAAACATATTAGAGAGGAAAAAATTGGAATACATTATTATACATATCTGAAGTAGGTGAAAAATAAAGTAATATAAGTAAAGACACCAATGAAAGCAATAAACTTTCACACTTTAGTTCTATGGATCATCAGTTAATATCTTACATTTCCTGCAATGTATCCTGATACATCAATGTGTTTTTCACAGCAGCAAGGGGTGCTTTTGCTCCTGTTGCCCACTTGAGTACTGTACTAGGATGGGCCTTAGGATGCTGTTCATTGCCTTGGGCCTGATGCTGTGTCACAGGCCTAGGCCAGGTCACCTTTCTTAAACCTCTTTCCTGAGAATCAACACAAGGGCTATCGCACCTCTTCAGACTGTCTTTCTGATTAGCCCCTTTACTTTTTTTTTTTTGGCTTTAACAAACACATTAACTGCAAGCAAAAATATACCTTTGTGAAATTAAAAAAAAAAAAAAAAGGAAGTGGGGACATAATGTTCTTATCTGTACAGATGAAATTCTTATACTGAACGTTCCTCTTAAGTGGAAAAAAAAAAAAAAAAAAAACCTTTCAAAAAGTTAGATATAGCATAAGCCATATGGGGAAAAGGGAATATTTTATAAGTGAAGCCTGTAAGAACTCTGTTTATTGACCAAAATGTTATCCCAAATTAACCTGGGTAAAACAATTCTGCTAAAATATTATCAATTGAAATGTGTAAATACCTTTCCTTCTCTCCCTGACCATTGCCTGACAAAGTCTGTTAGCACAACTCTTTTGGGGAATTTTGGCATATGTCCTTGATAATTTGATGAGGCAGGAACTCAGGACTTCCTTCTCTTGAAGGTGCCTGTGAGCTGAGCTACAAGGGAAGCTCATGGAAGCGCAGATGTGGTGGAGAAACTCACACTGCATTATGCTTACACTTCCAAAAGCAAGTAGCCTTTAAAATAAGTAGTCTTATTACTCCCATTCTGCATGGAAGAGCTTAGGTGAGACATGTTTAAAATAAATAGCATGTAATTAGAGCCCCATGACAAAATGAATGCTTTGCTAGTAAACATGGAAGAAGACAGACTCAAGAAGCACCGGCCAAACAATGAAAAAAAATTTCTCCTTCATGGCTTTCTTCTTTTTACATAGAATGTAAGTAATTATATTTTAAAACCCTATCATAAGAGCAATAAAATCAATACAGTAAACTTAGGAAAGAGTAAATGCATGGAAGGTTATCAGCACCAAATTAGATTTTCATATAATTGAGCTAATCATACATAAGACAAATCTATAAGTGACAACTGACATTCTTTTCTCCAAATTTACATATCTCCAAATTTTCATGGGTGAGAAACATATTATATATTAATGCTAACCTTTTCATTAATGAGATGCATCTTAAATATATTATGGCTTATTATAGCTTGCTATACTTACGTTAGTTCTTTTAATCTTTAAATCAATGTAGTTTTCCCATTGATCAATATGCTACTTAATAAAAAGCAAGCATTCACATTAAAAACAAAAAATATCTTCATAGGATATTCCACAATAAATACAAGAATGTTAGTACTACACTTTTATTATTTAACAGCTAATATAATTATTTTTAACTAAGATTTGCACACTTTAAAAAATGCTAAAGACCAATTGAAATCTATATAACACAAAATGTTCTAACCATGCAGCAAAACTAAGTATCTAAACAGAAGCATATGTTCAAATAAAAACAAACTTTTCTTGATTTAAAAATATAAGGTTAATATTGCCCTCTTCTGGCTTCTTATTCAAATAAGAATACCTATCATGATGTCAAATATTACATTCCATGTCATAAAGCAGCAAGTATGGAACTGGAAAGCAATCTATAATACTATATGCAGGCAGGTGTAGGATGAGGACATATTTCACCTGAGGGAGCTGCTTGGTCAGAATTAGAGAGAACTTGACTAGTATTTGGCTCACAGGGACAAGTTAATGAAGGCCTAATGTTCAACAGGATATATAATAGTAAGATTATTAACACATAATTTTGTTTCTAGCTACTTCTTCTTTATATTCCTCTCTGACAGCCTCTCTCCCTTCCATAAGCACAGATCTTCTTAGGGAACTCAAGAAAAGAGCAAATTTAACCATATTCACTGGAAAAATAAACTCTCACCATGCAGACTAGAAGGAAGGTTTTTCAGAGATTTCCATCACTGCTGCTTCCCTACACTTGGTCATGGTCCCTAAAAAATTCAACCAAGGGCAGATGAACCCAGAGACCAAGGCATAAATTCATCTTTAGATGCTCAGAGGCTTGATGTTATGTTAGCTTTCATGTACTGCTCATTGAACAATAGAAAACACACACACAACGGTGGCTCACACTTATAATCCCAGCACTTTGGGAGACCAAGGAGGAGGGATTGCTTGAGGTCAGGAGTTCGAGACCAGCCTGAACAACATGGTGAAACCCCGTCTCTACTAAATACACAAAAAATTAGCTGGGGATGGTGGCACACTCCTGTAGTCCTAGATATTCAGAAGGCTGAGGCAGGAGAATCACTTGAACCTGGGAAGGTGGAGTCTGCAGTGAACCGAGATCGCACCACTGCACTCCAGCCTGGGAGACTAAGCGAGATTCCATCTCAAAAAAAAAAAAAAAAAAGGAAAGGAAACACACACACACACACACACACACACACCTGTTTGAATAAGCCATAAGATTCTAACAGACTTATAACATTCTAATCACGTGGTCCCTCAATTCCTGGAAAAGAAGTCAGAATGGCTCTAAATAAATAAATAAATAAATAAATAAATAAATAAAACAAAAAAGTAAACAGGGAAATAAATTCTAGGTTCATTATTAAATATTATTTCTGAGACTAGTTCTAGTAGGGCTGAGGTATAACAATTGATATAAATATGCCAGTCCAATTCTTTTTCATACTGTAAGATACATAAGGTCAATCTGAACACTTTTTTATATGTATGTTTTATTTATTGCTACTCTAGCATCTTGGAACAGCATAAGTTTTGCCACTGGAGAGTCTCTCTTTACTCCAAGGGAGAGAACTTGCTGCAGAATTGTATTCAGGATAATATTCCTGAACAACTACATCACTATCTGAAGGTGGCTACTATCCTGCAATACCTCTGGTGAGCCTCTGTCATGAGAACATCACATCCTGTGCAACAGGAGCTTATTTCCGGACTGGTTCTCAAAATAGTCATCAGGGAGGTATTTAGAAAGTAGCAAGATACTAATCATTGTTATTCTTTCTCTCCTCCCCCTACCCCACATTATCTCTCTCTCCCCAATTTTAAGTAAAAGAAGCTTGACTCCACTATTCCTCAAAAATAAATAGAATTTATCCAATTACAGGTAAGGTTAATTTGTGGCAACAGGAAACTTTAGAGGTTACTGGCTGATACACTGTCAAATTTTAGAGGCTAACTTAAGTTACTGGATGACATACTGTCAAAAGTTCATTCTCTGTTTTTATCTCTTTGATGCATGTGCATATTTAAAAGTATTGTGCAGCCAGGAGTAGTGGCTCATGCTTGTAATCCCAGCACTTGGGGGACCAAGGTGGGTAGATCACTTGAGATCAGGAGTTTGAGGCCAGCCTTGCCAATATGACAAAACCCCATCTCTGCTAAAAAATTTTTTAAATTAGCCAGGCATGGTGGCGCATGCCTGTAATCCCAGCTACTCAGGAGGCTGAGGCACAAGATTCGCTTGAATCCAGGAGGCGGAGGTTGTAGTTAGTGAGATAGCACCACTGCACTCCAGCCTGGGTGACAGAGCGAGACTCTGTCTCAAACAAACAATAAAGCATCGTGCATATATTCAGATCATATGCTACTAGAACATACATTCCACCTTACACTTCCCATGCACTAAAGTATCATAACTGGTAGTTTCAGTATAATCCCTATACAATACACAACCTCCGCCATGAAGATATAAGCTGCTTCTAGCAGGTAAAATTTATTTTTCCTTTGCTGCTGTTAGGGAAAGGGAGCAGGCTAGACTCCCCTTGTCCTGATCAGCATTCCACATCATCAGTCTTGACAGTAGGAAATGCACACACTTTCTGTGATTTCCTGGTATGCGTTTCACGAAATGCTCAGCATGAGGGTTCCTGGAACTCTTAAGACACATTTAGAATTCCCTAACCAGGCAGGCATGAACAGCACTCATCCTGCAAGCTTCAAGGTAAGAAGAGAAATAATAAAAAGCAAGGGATAGTTACTGTTTAGAACGTATACTCAACCCTGTAAAACAGACTTTCCTTTTCTAACACCTGATACATTTAGCATAAGGGGGTATAAAGCCCAGGAATATATCACTTAGAGTGATACCTTATGTGTAAACACAACCTTTTCAAAAAGAGTATGCTGATAAGGTGTTTACTCTGATGAGAAGTAAATCTAGCCTGTGTATAGGATGACAGATAGCAATTCACTTTTGGGAATTCTAGAGAGTTTGCTGAATCAGAAATTATGTGGAGTTTCTTGACAATCTCTGTACAATGAAATCCAAAAGTATGAAAAGGGAGAAAGACAACAAAATCGCCTCCATTTCACAAACCCAGAGCAATAGAAACAGTGATGGCTTTAGGAAAAAAAGAACAGCAGTGCGTCATCAATCACAATATTCCTCTGAACAAAAGGGCTTGTGAATTAAATAGAATAGAATATCATGCTTTTTTGTGCTAAGAAAATGCATTTTGTTACACAATGTCTTATATAAGAAAATAGATAGAAGGATGCAGAGCCTGTAAACACTGTACTTCTCTTCACCCAGCAGAGAGATATTGAAATATCCAATTGCAATGTGAATTAAATTTCTATATGAGAGCTTCAGTTTTCTGTATGCAATTTCATTTGTCATAAAGCAATCAGAAATACCGGCTGACCTCTGTGATGACCAATACAGTCCATGACATCATCATCTTTTGCTCACGAAATAATTAAGGAAATAGAACATAGGCAGGAAAATTGCTGACTTTGATATAACAGCTACTACATGTTTATGACAGTTATTCATATGTTTTGTATCACAGATTTCTTCCAAAATATTCATAAACAAAACTAGTTTCCAAAGTATCATTTTCTGTAATAGCAATGAGAAAAAAATAGAAGGATACTTAATAGAAAACTATTCAAAAGTCTTTAAATCTCTGAAAAGTATAAACATAAAATAAAATAAGATGGTAATAACTTAATTTGATTTCTTATCGATATGGTCCAAGTACAAATATTATCAACTATGTGAGATACTCTAGAAAGTCAAAGGTATAGTTTCCTGGGATTAAGTCAACTTCTACCCTCTAAATCTTAGCTTTAGAGACTTCTAGGATTTCCGAAGGAGGAGAGTGGGCTCAGGTACATTATGTAGAACATTCTGATTTGTGTACATTTCTGGTTTCTCCTCATATATTTGCTCATTATTGCAATGTAATTTGTACCATTCAAAGTTCTTTCAAAGATCAGACACTATGCATATTTAAAGAAACAATCACAGAATATGCCAAAGACCCGGGCCCCCTGATCCCAGTGATATCACAAAAATGACATTACTAGCTATCACTAATTCTAGTGAGCCATCTAAAGGTCTTAGCCAAATAACTTTATCTAGGTTTTAGTACTTAATCTATAATGGAGAGATAGACAGATTAATATTTGAGTTGCTCATCTATTGTTTATGATTATCCATTTTATTATTTGGCAATTGTCTTTTTCAGGGGGAAAGAAACCATCCTTCCCCCATACTTATTTCATGTAGGTTTGGCAGGGACAGGGCTGACATCCCCAAACCTCTCAACACATTCCCCACCTTGTAGTAGACACAGAACTCTGGCCTGACCAGTCAGTATCTTCCACTCTTTGGGCTGAAACAATTATCCCAGGGATGCAAATTTAACCCAAGTCATCCCAATAAGAGTCAATCTCAAGAATTTTGCTGATATTATTCAATATGTCACTTACTTTCTGTAAGTGGTTAGGCAGTGGAATGCTAAAACAAAACTTTTGATAACAATATCAGACACTATATGAAGTCAACTATCTCAAACAGAAGGAGAATAAAAGAAAAGTAGAGCTACAAAATGAAAAGAGATAATGTTTGGATATTGTTATTTGAGATCCTGAATCAGGATTGACTGAAGCTAGCTAGATTGAATATTATGAACTCTGTAGTTACATAAGCCCCCCAAATTCCAACTGAAAATTAGAATTTAAATTAGTATTTTATTATTTATGGTATGTTAGCCCTAAATAAAATAATAAAAATAAGTAGAAGCAAAGGAATTATATTATTTATATAATATGGATAATTCAATTCCATTGATATACTTTGCTTAATTCTTTGACAAAAAATACTACTACTAACTTGTAATTCATATATATTATCAAAGGGCTATATGATAAACATGAAATTATATCCATATTTTAAAGGTAAACTTGTTAAATTGATTTTATTTGTTTATATTTACATCTGATCTTGCAATAATTCAACTATCTAAATCATTCCACTTTATTCAGTAATGATTATCACACAACTAAGTCTTTAAATACCAGTTTATCAGAAACTAAAAGAACTTAGCATCTTTCTCTTAATTTATAATTTGCTTTCTCGATTAACTTATATGCAAATTATTCTCACTTATTAATATTTGCTTTAATTATTTATTGGAGATCTTTTATGCATTCAATAAATTAGTACTGTGCACCAAGTTCAATCCTAGTTCAAGATCTACATCCCTCAAGAACTCACATTCATTAGACAAATAATTATAAACCATTTTTAAAATTTGTTTTAAATGGGCTAAACATAAAAAGGTTTCTAAGATAAAGGGATAGAACTTAAATGAGCTGAAGATATAAAAAGTAGATTTGAGAGGTGGAAGTTTTGGGACAGTAAAATAAAGCATATAGGAGCATCTGTAGGAAGTGGAAAAATATTTAAAGAGGAAAAAATAAAAGAATGCCTCATTTGCTTTGAGGGACATCAAACTGTATATCCATATATCTTTAAAATACTCTTATCATCTTAGTTAGAATTGAATAATGGTACTTTCAAAATATCTATGGGGAAGCACACATCACATTTTAAAACTCAGTTTAAAGATGATACTGCATGGAACCATTTCTCCCCAGCAATGGCTTTGTAAATGAAAGTTTCCAAATAGAAGACAGAAGAATAATGTTCTTATGTACACCCATTCTCAAATCAAGAAGAGCTGAGCCATTTACTACAATTTCCATAAATATAAACTTTACAATTAACCTTAACTTTTAGAAAGTAATATCTGAAGTCTACAACTCTGGTTTGTCTAGATCAGTGTTTTTCCCAATACTTCAAATAAATTATTTGGAAAATGTGAAAATAAATTTAATGAATGTTGGACATGACACTTTCTACATCTAAGGGATTTTTCCCTTAGATGAAGACATATACAATGTGGGATGATTTTCCACACATAAAAGTGTACCCCTTCAAGGCTTACGAATAGTCCCGACACCCATATGCAGGCTAAATAAAAGGCCATAGATTCACTGAGGAGAGAAAATAATCATCTAAGGCAATTTGCAAGAGTAGAGAGAACTGAGGCATATGCCATCATCCACTTCCAGCCAAGTAAAATAAGCAGTAAGTGAATTCCTTGGAGAGACTATATTAGTGATAGTAGAATAGGACTGGTTTCCAGACAGGAGACTAAAATTTTGTTTCTAGCTGGATTGTTGCTAATCTGTAAAACAGATATGGCCCTGCTATAATATTATCACTGAGTACAATGAAAGAATATTTACAAAATTTGACATAGTGCTCTGGAGTTACAGTAGGACATAATGATTTGGACTTGGCTGTCTCCTGAATTCTCCAGTAGCACAGTTGATTGTAGCTGCTAATGGATTAGGACAAGGAAAGGGGAGAATGATGAGTGTGGTCTGTGCCTCCAGTTTTTTGGAATAACATTTCAGGAATCCCAGTGGCTTTATGCTTTCTGACATTTGGATTTACCTTAAAGAGATTTGTCCCAGGATTTCTGCCTTCCAGCTGCAGCTATTCTAGTTCAGCAGTCCCAAACCATTTTGGCACCAGGGAGTGGTTTAGTGGAAGACAATTAGTGGAAGAAGGGGAATGATTTGTGGATGAAGCTGCAGCACTTCATGTCATCACGCATTAGTTAGATTATCATAAGGAGTGCACAACCTGTATCCTCATATGCGTGGTTCACAATAGGGTTCATGCTCTTAAGAGAATTTAATGCCATGGCTGATCTGACCAGAGGCAGAGCTCAGCCCACCACCCACCTCCTATTGTGCAGTCTGGTTCCCTACAGGGCAATGAGCAGGTACCGGTCTGGGGCCTCAGGTTTGGGGACTCCTGTTCTAGTGGAAATGCTGAAGCTATAGTACTAGTGGTTAGGAATTTAGGAGGCCATATGAGAAGTTATTTAAATAGAGCATTACTTACAACAGGTAATAGTTCAGTGCAGCAGCCCTCCAAGAAAGCATTTCAAAAAATAAGCAAGTTTCATGCAAGAGATAGACAAAATTTGGTCATATAACATACAGTGCCAAATTACACCAGCCCCAAACAAAGAGGAATTTAATTCACCCTTACTCTAGCCTCTGCCCCAATCCCTTTCTGGAGGTGCCAGAAACAGCAGAGCAAACGGGGAAGTAAGAATAACAAGAACAAAAAGAACAGACCATGGTCCCTCTCCCATTGCTGTTAGGAAAATTCGAATGGTGGCCTGAGTTGCTAAGCATGGTAAGTTTGAATTGAATGAGAGGTTAATATTTTGATTCAAATTAATTAGCACTTTATAATAACTGAAATAAAATCGTTCTCATAGCCAAAAATAAATAGAAAACTTCGGGAACATCCTTAAGATGCTGAGAAATAATAGGGAAGAGGAATTTTGGAAAATGGGTTTGAAGTATATAGAGGAAACCAACAAAGCTATTTCCATATTGTATCCTACTGAGAGTAGCATAATAGATATTTCCTGATCACTTAGGCTGTAACATGATTTTAAATTATTAATCTGAATGAGGTGATTCCATTCCCATCCACAAACCGGAGTTAGTCACTGATAATATTTTGATTGTCTGTCAGAGTATAATAAAAATAAGAAAAATGTAGCAAGTATATTTGATTTAATTTATTCAATTTCATGGCAACCCTTTATTGTAAGATTGTGTACTTCCTAGTTTATATTTAAATATTCTGTGTGCTAAAAAAATGAGAAGATATAGTGGCAGTATTTTGCTTTTATTATATATCCTTCCTTGAAAAAAATTAAAGATTGCCAACCTTATGTCCACACCCATATTATTTCTTAGCATCCATAGACTGCATTGATACAGGACATGTTGTTTAATCTGAAATTATCTACGTAATCTTTTTTCTATTTGACTTCACTGACTTAAAAAACAACTTGAAAAAAGTTGGTTTCATATTTGTCAAAAAGGAGGCATACATCTATTTCGGGACATATGTAGTTCAATGAAAAGTTAATGTCTAAAGATGAACCTGGGGTTTTAATCTCACTCTTCTACATTGAATTGGTTCTCCTGTTTCATTATACTGCCTAATATTACTTTCTTTATCTCTGAAGAAGCAACTGAAGTGGACAGTATATTGTACCATATTTGGAGTGGTCACTCTGGAAAAATACATTTGGCAATATGGAAAAATTCTCATTGAAAATGCTCACATCTTTGTCCTAGTGCCCATTGCATTTTGTCATTATTTCCCAGATACAAAGTTTTTGTATTCTTTGAATGTGCAGAGCTGTTCAGATCATGCAGCCAATCATTGGAGAATAAGAAAACAAAATCATACAGAGTTGAATGAGTCATTTTCAAGAATAAACTCCAAATAGCTACTTTCTTTATTTTGTTTCTACCAGCAATTTACTTCACAATACTGTGATTTTTTGCCAAAATATCTTCTTGGGTTGTGCTACGAAGAGGGTGAGAGGACTCAAAAAGCAATTTTGAATTGAATTGAAATCTGCAAAAGGATACTCTTTATTCAAATTCTGTCTTATGAGTACATTATGTTTCCTGCTGTTTCATGTATTTTCCTAAATGAGAACTATTTCTCCACCATCCCCATTATCTTTATAAACAATAATGAAATGCTGTTCCTTCTTCAATGGTCAGCTCAAAATACCTACCAGAAAAGCTTTTACTGGTCAGTCTAGTGTTCACTGACCTCCTTCTTCCATATAATTCCACTGCATAACCTGTCACATAAAGATCTGTACTCAATCATTTATTGCTGTGTACTTTGAAGTTATTATTATAAGGGATCTAAAAATTATATTTTACTTAACCTCATTAACACACTTTAGGGTATGGATTAGAATACAGGTTTTAATTCAGTCGGCCTCCATTTGGGACTCTGCCACCACATGTTGGGACAAGTGACTGAACCTTTCTCTCTTCGATTTTTCTAAAAATTAAACGGGGTAAACCTGGTTTTTATTTCATATGTTAGTGAGAGATTTAAATGTGGTAACTTGTATTTAATAGAGAGCTTGACAAATAGGAAGCAACAATAAATACTTGTTGCTGCTGCTGTGGTTGTCAAATCATTTCCATGTAGTTAATGTAATAATATTAATCCTTTCCTAGAAACTTAATAGACAATTGTTACTTTTATGAAAATTTTATTCTTTTATTTATTTTATTTATTTATTTTTTTGAGACGGGAGTCTCGCTGTGCCGCCCAGGCTGGAGTGCAATGGCGCCATCTCGGCTCACTGCAAGCTCTGCCTCTCGGGTTCACGCTGTTCTCCTGCCTCAGCCTCCCGAGTAACTGGGACTACAGGTGCCCACCACCATGCCTGGCTAATTTTGTGTATTTTTAGTAGAGATTGGGTTTCACCGTGTTAGCCAGGATGGTCTCGGTCTCCTGACCGCGTGATCCACCTGCATCGGCCTCCCGAAGTACTGGGATTACAGGGGTGAGCCACCATGCCTGGCCGAAAAAACTTTATTCTTTAATTTATTCAATCTCTGTTTCCCTATCAGAACTACTAACATTTTTACATAGCCATATATTTGAAAATAGAAGTTAGTCTTCATTAATGTAGCCCTGTTAGTACAGAGTTCTGTGGACTTTCTTTACTCCTTCAAATATTTTTATAAAATCATATTCTAAATTTTTATGTGGTTACATATTTTAAATCTACATGTGTGCTTTTTCAATAATATGAACTCATTAACAATAGGTACTAGAAGACCATGCTGACTGTGCTGGCTTAATTAACAAGTTTCAAAAGTGTTTACATAAGGGCCGTAATGCCAAATCTTAAAAAGAAAATGATAGTCAATACATAATTGAATTTTAACATTTGTATAGTCTACTCAGTCTTAGGATGCAAACACCCATCTTCTTCTATTTTTTCTATCGGTTTATTTATCCTTTTAACAGTAAAATGAACTCTTAAATAAATAATTGTAATTAATAGGATTTTTAGACAGCACATTTAAATAAAAAGGTGTTAAAATTGTACATTCAGAACAATAAGAAATAGCTAAAGAAGCTCATGTTAAACAGAAACATTAGCTCTCAAGGGCAAAAGAGGTTTTTTGTTTGTTTGTTTTAGTTTTTTTTTTTTTTTTTTTTTTTTTTTTTAAATAAAGATTCATAGTCCTAGAGATGGAGAACACAAACAAAACAAGAAAATCAGGTCTCATTTTCTCAGCAATATAAGTTCTACTTGGTGCTCAGAGACTCTTTTATCTGGCTTCCTTGCATGTCTTTCTTCTTCTCCAATTTGTTTGAACACCCTTTCAAATAGTTTTTCTCATCCTAAGGGATAATGCAACCAACTTTTCTGAAGCTCAAACTCCTGCTCTGAAATAAGAATAAAAGTAAACGTGTATACACATTTATTTCTTTCTCTTTCTGTGCATGTGGAGTAAAAGAACAGAAGGCTTATAGTGGGGAAATATTTTCCCCCATTTCCATGCATCATTTGCCACATGAGCTCTGCTAGATGTCTTCCAAGATGAGCGTGGCACCCACTGGCCCTGACACAATGCAGTCATCCTTCTTCTGCAGCACACTCCTCCTAAGTCCCATGAAACTGCCAAGCACCTACTGTCAGGGGCAGATGCTCCTAAGGTTAGTAAACATAAGGCTAAAGTACAAACTGGCTGGTCCTGTCTTCCTTAGAGGAAGTGCATTTCTTATTTATTTTATTTTCAGAAACAGAACAGATCCAGTGAATACATAATAAGCAACCTAGTCTGTAAGTATAAGGGCACATGAATTCCTATTTTTAAAGATAAAGTCACCAGTTGATTTCATTGCAGTATCTGTACAAATTATTAACAATTATTACTTTGTGTTTCTACATAGTTTTAAATATTCACAGACAGATGATTTTTGTTATTCCAACGTTAAGAGATTTCTATGGTCACATTTTTAAGGGAGAAAACACACACACACATACACACAGAATGGGAATATCAGCAACATAATACGGCCTTTTATAATAAATCTGTTCACATATTGATCAGCCTCAAACCTTAAATCTTTTTCATTATCTGTGGACATAGGAAAGTGTGACTTTAAACACCCTGCCTATTTTAATGACTCACAAGCAAATAGGAACAGAAGCACTCTACTGACATTAAAAACAAAAGGAAATAAAAAACATTGAAGAAGCCTTTCCTACTACTGCAAACAAAAGCTTTCTGTGAAGTGAATAACAACAGAAATGCACCTGATAAAAACCATCATCATAAGTATACGGCTCCCACTCCTCGTGAGGATATGGTAACTGCCAGAGCAAAAACTTCCTGCAGCAAACCTAAAAACAATTTACCTTAACCTCTAGCATGGTTAGTGCTAAAAACTCTGAAATGAATATTGAAGACATTAATTAAACAATAGACACTAAACTAGTTGTGAAAACGATGTATAATTTAACACTTAGACTGTTATATTAAAAATATAGCATAGGTAGAATTTAATTTCCTCAATAACAAAACAGTCCTCACATAAATCTGACATTGCAGTACCAGTAAATCCTCCCAACCTACAAGTCACACCCACAGATCATATACACTTATTTTAATAGACTAATTCAAATATATTACACAAATCCTCTATTTCATACAGATACCAATGCCAAGCTAAAAATACAAATAGTACTTGCATTTGAAGAGCACAGATGTCTTTAATGAACATTTTTGCCAGAAAACATGAAATTAAATTTGAACAGAAGCCTAAAATCATAAACATCAGTGGAATAACACAAACTGTACATTATCAAATTTTAGTATACTGAGCTTTTATTGTTATTTCTTCTCTTTCTTGCATTTTGAAAGCAGAGCTCTTACTGTGAATATTCATTCATTAAAAACTTTTCTGGACTATGATATGTCCTTTTTGAATCCCGCCAGAAAATACAGTTTCAATTCAGATTTCTTCTTATTCAGGCTCAAAGTAAATGTGATGTCTACAAATGTGATGGCTGTGAGTGAGTCAGCCATCAGAACTAAATGCTGTTCCAGCAACATTCATTCATTTACCAAACTTTAAAAAAGCACCCACCATATGCAAGGTTGCATGTCTATGCAGTCATGGCACAGAAATAAATACACCATTCTTTATCCTTAAGGAAACACAGACTAGTGGAGGCACTAGACTAGTAATGCTACCATAGAGAGGTACATGTTTGCAAAGATGACTCAAAGAAGGTGCAGCAAATCAGTGGAGGAGACAGTTAAACTGCGCATCAGTGCATAATCAAAATATTACCAGACAAATAAAAGTGCCCTAGGCACAGGGATCAACAAATATAAAATATGTGACACACTTGTACATCTTAAGAAACTGCCAGAAACGAGCTATGTCAGGGATGTAGTAGGCAAGGTGAGAAGATAGACATTCAGAAAAGCAGAAGTAGGTAAGGTCCAGATTGTGGAAATTATAAAGAAAGCAAAGAATAATAAAGAAGTCCATTTTTTACAGGCACCAAAAGGAGTGGCAAAATCAGATGCAGAGAGGGGACATAATCAGATGATTTCATCAGCATTTTAGAAAGATGTTTTAGAGGAGATATTTTTAGTAGAAAGAGGAGGACATGGAAGCCATTTGGGAAATCATTGTGATAATGCATGTTCAAGATGTGGAATGCTTAAAGTAGGAGAGTTGGAGCTGATATCGAAGGTGGCAACAAATTCAAGATATACTGGCCTGATCTAAACTTAACCTTACTTATAAACCCAGGTCTTTAATTAAATAGAATAAGATTTTAGGATATACTAATTCATAGACTATCCTAAAAACTTTAGATGTATGACCTTGAGTAAAAAAGGGTAAAACAAACAAACAAAAACACTTCCTGATAATTCATATATTCAATATTTTAACTATAAAGTGATCTATTGTCTCATAAAGTTTGTGAAGGCTTATAGTGCAAGCTAAAATTAGGAGAGTAATATGTGCAGAAGGCTTATAGTGCAAGCTAAAATTAGGAGATTAATATGTGCAGAAGGCTTATAGTGCAAGCTAAAATTAGGAGAGTAATGTAGGATTGATCCTATGGCAATTTTTGTTAAGTTCCTTGAATAGTAATAACAGAATTATAAACAAAAATCTCTTGGGTATATGTAGTAAGATAACCTCGGTTTGGTAAACTCTGTCGTCAATTTGTTGGTAGGGAAGAGAAGAATAAAATGCAGACATAAAAAATTATTTTTTCCAAGTCATTTAAAGTAATAATGATGATTAATCTGCATTTCAGAAAGTGTTAAACCTTGAGCAAATGTTTTGATAAAGAGCAAAAAAGGTACTATAAATACTTAGCCTGTGTATTGTATGAGAAATACATGTTGCATATCAATTTGAACATCATTTCATGTTTCAGAGCTTGTCAACCTTTGAAATGTTTATGTTTTGGTAATTGTTTTAGTGGCTGAGCTGCTTGAAGTTTTTAGATCTGCAGACATTTTTAAATCCTGTACTGTTATATTAAAACAATTGCATTTTAATTTTTAAATAATTAAAATATTCTTCTCCCATTTCTACTGCTACTACCACCACCATCAGCATCATCATGTTTCTCTTACAGTAGTAAGAATGCTGTTGATGTTTTGACCTAGGCAGCTGAGTCTCATTAAAAGTACTAGAGGTAATCCTAAATTACCTTTTTTTTTTAAGACAGAATTTCACTCTTGTTGCCCAGGCTGGAATGCAATGGTGCATCTCAGCTCACTGCAATCTCCGCCTCCCAGGCTCAAGTGATTCTTCTGCCTCAGACTCCCAAGTAGCTGGGATTACAGGTTCCCACCCCCACACCCAGTTGATTTTTGTATTTTTAGTAGAGACGGGGTTTCATCATGTTGGCCAGGCTGGTCTCGAACACCTGACCTCAGGTGATCTGCCTGCCTTGGTTTCCCAAAGTGCTGGGATTACAGGCATAAGCCGCTGTGCCCGGCTTCTAAATTATCTCTTAAATGCAATTCATAAGGTCAAATTTTGAGCTTTTTCAATTAAATTAGCATGTAAGTGAACATTTCATAAGTTAGACAACATATCCTTTACTTTTGTTAACATGTAGACTATATTACTAAATAATCACATGCATTTAGTTTTTAAAGAGACACATTTGGCAGTTTTCTGAAAATAATATCAAGGCTTTGTGAAGTTCTGGCATATATCTACATACTTAATCTGTCCCAGTACACAAGAACTAATAATCAGCTTTCAATCTTCATACAGTTGTACAGAGTGGTCAATTTTTAGGTTTTTCTAGTGCAACAAAATGGAGACTCCTATCCCCTTTATAGCAAGGTATAAATATAAGGGATCTAAGATAAAATGTGTAGTTGGTGACATGTGTCATCTACTGCAAATTACTAAAAAGCATTTGCCTCTAATGTGGAGACCTATGTAGTGAGAATCTTCTAATCAAAGCATCAGCTCATTCTCAGTACAATGATGCCAGGATTGATTTTCACAAGGATCAAATATAAACTATGTTAAAAAAATGAATATAGTTATATTGTTGTAACTCAACCAGTCTTATTCTTGAAGAAGAGTAATCTGTTTAAAGCGAATGTTTTTTGCCTTTGGAGAAAGAGGAAAACAACTTGTTATATCAGCATTTTCAAGATGGAAAGTGGGACAAAGAGCAGGAGGTTCTTTGTCTTGGGATAAGGATGAAAGTTTCCTGAGAACGACTAGTGGGGCATAAGAGGGCTGTTGGGAATAGAACAAGACAAATTAAAGAGATTAGAATGGTTAGAATCAAATGGTAGGAGTAGTTACATGGCACAACCCTCAAAGTAGGAACCCTGAGGCTTTCTGCCTGCTCTTCTCTGCCCCTGTATTTCTTACCAGGAAACATATTTGTTGGTTAAAGTTTCAGTTCCCAGTCTACCTACGCTTAATGCTTTAGGTTGCTTGTTGCCCATTTAATAAAGAACTTTCTGATTTTAAAGACGGAAAGAACCAAAATGAGTGGAGCCCAAGACACAAAGTGACAATTTGAAGGGGAGCTGATCAACTAGGCATATCTGTGATTGATAATTACTTAAGCAACTAAAATAAAATTTTTGTATTATTTAGGTTCCTTAACTTATGGGATAGATTGTTATGGCAATTAGCCTACTTTGACAAAAACAGTGGTTAAAATTACATATATTTAAATTCTATGTATATATTATATAATATATATCATATGAAATATATAGATTTTTTAAAAACACAGTTAATCTTCTATTTAATAGCATTCATGTTGGCTTCCAATGAGTCCATTTACTTCTTATTGACCTAACATTGATATTATCTTGTAGACTGCTAAAGTGAAAAAAAGAATACTGCCCATTATTGAAGTTTTTAATGTTAAATCAAAAAACTCAGGATTCTAGAAAAACACTAAAACAAAACGGTAATACCTTCAACTATTTTTTACCAAACATAGGGTTGGCAATGATGAAATAAAGTATTTCAAAAATCTTGGAAAACAGGTGCCTTCATTTATTCTATTTTAATGTCTGATTGTAGAATACCAAGAGCTATTATATAATTTATCTGTGTAAGTACTGCTTTACCTTTGCTTATTTTTTAACTTATTTTAAATAATAATTTGAAGTGCACAAGGAGAAGTTAATGCCAAATACCAAAACTGCATAATTTTCAAAGCTCGAAAGTTGTCTTGTCTCCCAAAACCAGAGACTTGAAAAAACACTGTTGCATCCTTGAAGCATAGCTGCTGAATGATACATGGACATATTTGATGTATTCTTGAGCATTTGTTTGTTTTAGTTTTATATTGACTTTATAATCAAAGCAGTCTGACTTAAAAATTTAAAGTATACATTTAATTTAGCAAAACTGAGTTGTTATATTTCATTTTTATAGAATCCATATTGCAGCACAAGTTGTAACAAAGTTTAAGAGAATCTGTTCATAAGCTTTACCACAGATCTTAGAAATAAATGTTGCAATTATTTTCTGCTGGAGTATGTAATATTGTTCACCCCCCTTGGGTTTATTCATTCCTGATTGCTGCTCAACTGTCATAAGTCTCTTGAAAGAGGAACTAGTGAGTTACTCCTTATGAGCAATTACCAGTCACATCTGAGAAAGCAAATTTTAGAAATCAAACTCACTTGTAAGGTATTTCTAACTTTGCATTAATGAAAATTTGTTTATACAAATAACCCATCAATTATGTTGTTTTCCAGATCCATAGAATTACACTAAATCTTTCAAAACATCAAAGATGCACGAAGAAAAAGGAAATAGCAAATTGAAAGGGTATGATTTGTATAAGAAAAATTCAATGGCTGAACCCTAAGGAGTATCCATACCCATGATTTATGCCTTATCTTTGATCCTCAATTTCTATCTGTAGGAATCTCATCATGGTAAAATTATATTTTTCTAACTTCAGAAAATATTGCATTTTGCTTATGTATCTGTTTATTTACATTTTCAAAAATAATTTTAGCTTTCCAAAATGAAAAAGCAGATATAAGAGGGATCAAAATACCTGAAAATACTACTGACGAGAGTTTGTGATGCAGGCATTGAGAAATATTTTATTTATATTTTGACCAAGTGTCGAAAACGAAATCTGAGTAACTTTGGAAGCTGAGTGTGATAGGATGCAGAGAAGTGCTGCGTGGAATGGAAATGGTGGGGGTGTTCAGCAATGGGAAAGGAAGCCCCTGTCCTTGAGGCTGAGTCGGAGGACATGTGCTCTCTTTCTTGTCCTGACTGTGCCACTAACAGGCTGAGTCATTGCTCACCAGGACACAGCTGCATTTTTTTGTACACTACCCCCACATACACACAGACGTACCCACACACCCACACAGCAATTTTTTTTTTTTTTTTTTTTGAGATGAAGTCTCGCTCTGTCGCCCAGGCTGGAGCTCAGTGGCCGGATCTCAGCTCACTGCAAGCTCCGCCTCCCGGGTTTACGCCATTCTCCTGCCTCAGCCTCCCGAGTAGCTGGGATTACATGTGCCTGCCACAGCAACCGGCTAATTTTTGTATTTTTAGTAGTGATGGGGTTTCACCATGCTAGCCAGGCTAGTCTCAACTTCCTGACCTCGGGCGATCCCGCCTCCACCTCCCAAAGTGCTGGGATTAGAGGCCCAAGACACCGCGCCTGGCCTCACACAACTTTTTGCTAGACATGTAATGCATCAGCAAGGGCCATCTCTGCCTGAAAGAGCACACTTTTTCAACTTTCAGAAATGAGGCATAATCATAAAAAGAGGCAGTGAGACTAGTTAAGAGACCCTGGAACCATTCCTGTTTTAAAATTCTAGGGTTGGCACATGCACAGTGTGAGTATGATGGGCTATGCAGCCAAAATGTGAAGAGCAGTGAAATTGGTTACTAGATATGGGTTCTAGTTTCAGTGCTACCACTCACTAGCCATTCTGGACATGAGCCTCTGCATCTACAACAGACATGCTGTCCTTTTACCAGGCACAAGGGTGATTGCATACCAAAAATGGGGTGATGTCATCACTTCATAATGTGGAAAGTACAAGAGACATGTGGACAGATTGTAATGGGTGTTGCCATAGAAGAGGAAAGCATGGTGAACTTGGAAAGGTAAAAGTAGACTTTTCTTGGCAATGCAATTTTTATACCAAGATAATTTTAACAAGGGGGTGAGGACTGAAAAAAAAAAAAAAAAAAAAAAAAAAAAAAGCTTTTGCTTCATGCATCTCACAAGCCTTATATCGCCAATTTTGTGACTGTGTCTAAAGAATTTTTGATGGTGAAAAAGGCTTAGGCTACATGAGAAAGTCTTATAATTCTTAAGACTCAGCATCCATATATTAAATTTTCATATTCAAGACAGAGAAAAAGGCAGAGAGCGAGAGAGAGAGAGAGAACAGCAGAGAACAACTTAAACCATACATGAGACTTAACTAACTGGAAAATAAATAAGGTTTGTTTTCAGCAAGCCTTTTGTACCTTAATCCCTAAACCATTATCTCAGGATATCAATAATTCACACAGTTTTATTTCATAATTCATACTTAGAGATATTTTTAAATAACTCAACACCATTTTAAACATACCTACAATACTCTGCACCTAAAAACCATTGTTAATGAAGCGACATTTTTTCTCTAATTGACTGTTCAAATGGCCTCTTTGATTATAGTACAGCCAGGTTTAGCCATATTGTGGTTTTGATTCAATAGCTGCCTATCTAGAAAACACAAAACAAGGCAACTAGAATTTTAATTGGGTGTATATTCACAAATTATGTTACATGAGAGAAGTTCTAAAGTTACCATGGTAAGAAAAATACAGTTACCAGGAAAATAATGTTAATAAACTGTAAGCTATATTGTTGTTCAACAGCAGTAACATTAAGCATGTGTCAGTATTGTATTACTGTGCCTCTAAATCAGTCTAGTATAGACAGTCATTTACCATTTCTCATTATTTGTTCTTACAAACCAAATGCCTAGAGGCCATGGAAGCAGAAGAGTGGAAGAGAGTGGGACACAGTCAAAAATTTATAGTGACTCTCCTAACCTTTAAGTCAGTGTTTTATTAAAAGCTCCGTAGGATGTGCTTATAGAATATGCAAAAAGCATTTGGGATCTTTTTAAAGCAAAAAGCACGCATATTTTCAAGGCATAAACAATATTCAAGCAACCCAATTTTAAATGAGAACATGCCCATGCATAACATAGCTACAGTAGTACATCATAAAAATAATTTATGTGACAACAAGTTATTTTATGTTTTAATTTTCCCCATTTAAATGCTGATTGTTTCCCTAAATCACAGCTGTTAGCACCAATTCTAAAAACCACTGTAAGCATGTTTACCAGCTTTACGATCTTACATGAAAAATGTAAATTCCCACTGGTTTAGAAGATATTTTTGTAGGAATGAAATAGAAATTTGGTAACAGAACTACTAAGTAAGTTACCCAGGCATGGCCATGTGCCTGAGATTGCTCATTCTTAACCTTATCCCACATTCATGATTACTTCTCAGTGGACTACTCTAAATCCCAACCACCAAAATTGTGTTTCAAACACCTCCATAGACACCAAATCATAAATAAGTACATAAATAAGTAAATTCTAAGCACCAAGCTTTGATGATATCTAAGAGTTTCTTCAGTGTCTTTGGTCATATATTACTTATAATTCCTACAGAAGACTCTGTAATATTATAGGCACTTTGCTCAAGTCTCCCATGTAAGTGGATCAACATAGTTTATCAGTCATAGTTCTGATATGGTTCTTATGTGCAGAGATTTCCACATCACTGATTCAACCATCAAAAGAGTTTGGAATTTCAAATATTCTGGTCCTTCATAAAAAAGAGATAAGCCGTGTTCCACAGAGTTTGTTTTTGAGAAATCGTTATCTGCCACTCTCTCAAATAAAGATATCATGATTTAATTTGTATAAAGGCCATGAAAATAGGATTTAAATAAATTCATAAACTGTTTTCAATCTATATGCTATTAATCCAAGAAAGTTAGCCTTTCCAAAATAAAACAATAAAATCTGAGATAGGAGGGTGTTTTGTTGGTTGTTTTATTATTATTTTTTTTAAATTTTAGTTTCATGTTTGCTTTTTTTTTAACAAATAACTAGAATGCGATTTTTTCTTGTCCACAGCTGACAGGATGAAGCTAGCACAGACATTCTCTCTACATAATGGTATGCATATCAGTTTCAAGCAAATAAACAAACCAATGATTCCCTCAAGTATCAAATCTGCCTTGAAGGATAACAGTCATGCAGGGATCAGGGCATCTGCATATATAGATGTCTATCCAATGATCTTCTCTTCTGGAAATGAAATAGTCTGAAAGAAGAGAAGGAAAAGTGGACTATTCTTTAGTATCTTCAGATATTTATTTTAGACTTAACGGCATACTTTTCGTTTTTGTTAAGTGCATATACAACACTTCAGAGTATTATCTGGATACAAGAGGGAATTAAAGTGGTGAATAGTAATCACAATACAGAAACATTTTGTTATAGAACTTTTTAAACATAATGTATCAAACTATGAAGGTGATTATAAATTAAATATTAATTTAAATCCCTAACAAATATCAAGAATATATAGAGCATATTTTCTTTTGTGTCATTCCCACAACTCCTTAGAATTAGAAAAAAAAAGCCTAACAGAATACATATTAAAATAATACAATAAGTTGTTAGATAAAAAGATGATTTATGTTTACTCTGCTACCATGGATAGAATTATCTTTGCCCTAGACCTTTTAGTCACATTTTAAAAATTTCTGGATGCTAGTATTATCAACTTAATTTCATAATTTCTAATTCTCTATTTAAAAGTAGTCATTTCTCCTTGTTGTCTATAATACCACTTTGTTAATCTGTCACAACTACTTCTGAACATCTTTATAATGATGTAGGCATTTTTTCTCCTACTTACTAAATTAGAAGTAGTACATGGCAGGGGCCACATGGCATTTCATTTTTGTACACATGGCACTAAGCCTATTGCATCGACTGAAGCAAGAGTTTGATAAATGTTTACTGAACAGAACAGACCTCTTTCCTCCTGTTGTTCTCCCTAAATTCATGACTAGATATAATTACCCCAAATTGCTGATAATTGAAAAATAGAATGGGTTTAGGGAATAAAGACTGGGCAGAAATGGGAAAACATATATTTCTAGACATTACATATAAATATTTATTTTAAAATTATATTAGAACTTAAATATTCAGGGTGTGTTCTTTATGTTTATTTGCAATGACAGTTTTTATTCTTACCCAAACTCACATATGCTGGCTTTCTTCTTTCTTTTCTGAAGTTTGGATGAAGAAAGAAAATGTGTTTATTACCCACAGGAAAAAGCTAATGCCTCTAAAAATATTAAATTTTGGTATTAAAATACCTTAAACTCAAATTTGCAAAATATGCAGCATTTCTTAATGATGCCAATCCATATGTATGTGGATATGTTTAAGAAAAAAAAAGTATATATATATATATATGTATTTATATATCTCCATGGATATGTATAAGAATTTGCTTCTATTGCAATGAAGGCAGAATCCCAACATGCAAAGCCTCAGCTTACAGTAAATTCTAAAACACGATTTCCCAACTATAAACAAAACCTAAGAGTTTTTCATGTCTTCATATATACTGACAAAAATTGTTTTCCAAAAGGAAAGGCATATAAATAATTTCTGCTGTATCTCAAAATGCTAATACTTTCAATAGAATATTTCATGAAGTATTTATAGAGCACTGCTGCAGACTCCAATGAATTGTAAATCATCATACACTTCAGTACAAGACTCAAAAATAAGCTCCATGATTTTAGAAACACATCTACTAGATCACCTTCAGATTTCTCTGCCTAGGATTTGTCACTTGTTTGTGTACACATGTACAGGAATAAATACACACCAAAGATCTTGTGGTTCATGTTAAACTTTTTCCAATATGTCCTGTTTAAAATATACTATAGTATTTTGCAACTATTAAACTACTATGACAATGTAATAAAAGAGCTAAGATAACTAGGTTCATTAAAAAAAGAACTTATTATTTTCTCTCCAGATCATCCTTGCAAATTTTTAAATGATTTGTGCTATACTTCCTTGCTAGGGGATGAAGACGCATGTGGAACTGCTTCTGACATGTTCCTGGAGAAAGCAGAAGTTCGAAAACAATGGGAAAGAAAGAGCTAAAAGAAGGAAGAATAAAATATATAAATACACAGAAACTAAAAAGAGTGAGCTTATTGTGACCTTTCCCATGGGAGCTCATAGCAGTTGGCTGCATGCATTTATGAAGTCAGGAAAAGGGAATCAAAGATCTATGTGCATGTGAGGATCCACTGAAGGAAGTCCTTCTTGTGTAACGACAAGTAAAATTTACTTAGTTCCTAAGTATGTCGACTTGTTAAATGAGCATCTGAATGAGTGAGTCAAATAGAGTAAATTTTCTGAACACAATTTCCACCCTCCTTTATCTCAATTTACTGGATAATAAACCCTGCTGTAAAATACTGAGAATCTGGTTTGTTTTCACTTTTTTAAATATATGAGATTTCTGACATGTAGGCAGTTTAGCATTAATATAAATGAGTTTTGACTTTACACATAAACTGTTACCTATTATTGAAAGTAATATTGTGCAGTTATCTAAATATTATTTAATTTAGGAATCATTCAGGTATCAGTTTTCAAAGATAATGTATTTTTCACATACTAAGAAAACAACTATGAGAAACAAGAAACTTGTAACAATAATCTTTAATAAGTCTGGTGCAGTGAATTAACAGTATCTGGGAAATAAACCTTGGGAAACATTTCTACTGGATAAATAGGCTGAACTTTACTTATCACAGCGTGGGGGTTCACTGATCTTTAGAAAATCGTGCAACCACTTTTTTACTCTTTCCTCTGTATACTATGCAGCCATAAAAAAGGATGGGTTTGTGTCCTTTGTAGGGACATGGATGCAGCTGGAAACCATCATTCTTAGCAAACTATCACAAGAACAGAAAACCAAACACTGCATGTTCTCACTCATAGGTGGCAACTGAACAATGAGATCACTTGGACTCGGGAAGGGGAACATCACACACCGGGGCCTATCATGGGGAGGGGGGAGGGGGGAGGGATTGCATTGGAAGTTATACCTGATGTAAATGACGAGTTGATGGGTGCTGACGAGTTGATGGGTGCAGCACAGCAACATGGCACAAGTAAACATATGTAACAAACCTGCACGTTATGCACATGTACCCTATAACTTAAAGTATAATAATAATAATAAATAAATAAATTAAAAAAAAAACCCTTCAGTTGAATTAAATTTAAAGGAGTTTAATTGAGCAATGAACAATTTGCGAATTTGGCAGTCCCCAGAATCACAGCAGATTCAGAGACCAGCACAGTCACGTGATGGAAGAAGATTTATAGACAAAAAACAAGAAGTGACATACAGAAATCAGAAGTGAGGTACAGAAACAACTGAATTGGTTACAGTTCAGCGTTTGCCTTATTTAAACACAGTTCAGTTTGAACACTCGACAATGCATGAGTGGTTTAAGTATGGCTGCTGGGATTGGCCAAGACCCAGCCACTGTTACAGGCACACATTCCCAGTTAGGTTCTCAATCTTGTCTACCTATTAAGTTAGATTGTAGTTCATCCACAAGGACTCAAATATACAAGTACTGAGTCCTCAGGCCATATTTAGTTTGCGTTAACACCTCAAACAGGCAACGATATTATTTGACCCATATGTGTGTTGTGAACATTGTATTAATATATAACAATTTAAAGCCTGTAATCCCAGCACTTTGGGAGGCCGAGGCGGGTGGATCACAAGGTCAGGAGATCGAGACTATCCTGGCTAACATGGTGAAACCCCGTCTCTACTAAAAATACAAAAAAAAAAAAAAACTAGCCGGGCGCGGTGGCGGGCGCCTGTAGTCCCAGCTACTTGGGAGGCTGAGGCGGGAGAATGCCGTGAACCCGGGGGGCGGAGCTTGCAGTGAGCCGAGATTGCGCCACTGCACTCCAGCCTGGGAGACACAGTGAAACTCCGTCTCAAAAAAAAAAAAATATATATATATATATATAAGAATTTATATTGCTATAATGTCTTTTGACTCAACCAACTAAAGTGATGATGCTTTAGTATTTTTTGATGGGATAATAGAAGTCTACTCCAATATTTTCTTTTTTCTTTCTCCATATTTAGATTAATGACAGGAAAAGAAGAAGAAACAAATACAAATTTAATGCTGTGACTAAATAGATCAAATATTTAATATATGTGAATATTTATATAGAGTTATTGTGGAGGATGAAGAGTGAAGTGTTTTTGAAACAAAAAAGGAAAAATAATTACTTGATAGATGTAGAGCTGAAAATTGCTGCAAGAACAGACACGATTACAGGAGAAAGCATAATATATGAAAACAGCAGGGAAATTGTCTTAGATGAAATAAAAAATGTTTATGTGAATAAATTTTTAAAATCACCACAATTATTGATAGATAATTTAAAAACATATCAACCTAGAATCAAAACACCTCTGTCAGAAGCACTCTTAACTATAATCCAATTCAATCTCATAAAATTTAATTAGCAAGTAACAAGTTAAAAATTGGATCAACATATATTAATGATAAAATATCGAAAGTCTTTTAAATGAAAACTTGTGTCATTCAGTCTCATGTGGAAAATTAGGCACTGATATTGAAAACTAACTTCATACAACAAAATTGAGTGAGCCTGTTGCTTTTAGAAGTGATGGCAAAACATTTATAGTTACTGAAATTGGAATCAAATCTGGATAGTAAATAAGAAATTTCATATTGTTCCTTTTTAAAAGAATACTTCAAGATTAAAAATGTAACTAGAACTACAGATATGTCAACATCATATAGTCCAATAATATTAATTAAAACTATATCCACTTCATTGCATTCAGTTAACCATTGAAGGATTTGTGGTTCTAACAGGACCTATAAAAGCTGATGTGATTATAAAGAGGTTTTCAGTATATCACCTTATTATTTTTTTAAGTTTCATACGCTACTGATAAGATTTCCATTAGGGAACATTTATTAAGCAAATTAATCAATATTGGCAAATACTAAAGTGATATGACTCATTGATAGATGCAGAGAAACATTATTTGAAACTGGAGTTATTTTTTAAAATCTAGGATAGATAGTACCCACATTTGTTGAAAGCATCTACATGCAGGTATTACTATGAAATAAAATATTATTCTATTATAAAGTCATAAGGAATTTGAATATAAAATTGCATGTTTAACATATGTGATTGAGCTGCATAAAAGTAGGTTTCTACTCAAAATAGCTATACAATTAATGTACCTGTAGAAATACTGCTTTAACTAAATGTTCTGATTCTATTGAGGTAGGAACATGCCATCCTGTTTCTCTTCACTTTTTAGCACAAAAATTTTACTGCATATTACATTATTTTTGTTGACCAGGAAAAATAATTTTTTCTTTGGTCAGAAATTAAATTATTCTAACTTCCCTGGAGTATGTTTTTATTATGTATATCATACATAATGTATATCCCGGAAATTATATTACTTGTTTTATGATATTTATTAGACAGAACATTTAACCAGTTGTTTTTCAATAAGAGATAGCAATGACTTAGGTTATCATATTTTGTAAATAATAATGACCATACATAACGTCTTCCCCTTGCTGTCAGATACAGTCCTGTCTTCAAATGAAATGGCATCGCCTAAAATCTATTGTAAAATGAATCCTATTAAACTTTTAAAAAACAATAAGCAGGGCAGGGCACAGCGAATCACACCTGTAATCTCAGCACTTTGGGAGGCCAAGGCAGATCACCTGAGTTCAGGAGTTCAAGACCAGAGTGGTCAACATGGTGAAACACCATCTCTACTAAAAATACAAAAATTAGCTGGGCATGGCGGCGGGCACCTGTAATCCCAGATACTTGGGAGGCTGAGAGAGGACAATCTCTTGAACCCGGGAGGCGGAGGTTACAGTGAGCCAAGATCGTGCCATTGCGCGCCAGCCTGGGCAACAAGAGCAAAATTTCGTCTCAAAGTAAATAAATAAATAAAATAAATCTTTATATAATGGGTAATGCGTACACAACTCTATCACTCACAGTGTTCTGGCTCATTTCCCATTTCCCAAGGCACTTCAGGTCAGGGTGGATTTACATGTATATCAAACAATTCTTTGAAGAAGACATCTGCCACACTCCTCACCATTTCCTCCAATTTTCAAGAGTCCTAAACCCATTTTCTATAATATTATGCAATGCTATCTCATTAATGGAAATATCTAGTTGATGTGTGATAATTCATTCAAAGACAGAGATTTAAATAGCAGTTATTTATATGTTAATTTTAAAAGTGACATGCAGAGCCCTGTGATTAGAACATGCACATAGCCTATTGAGCATATTGCTATTTTCAATTTTTCTCACACATGAAGATGAAGAGCTGCCCTCTTTAGCGCCCTTTTACTATGGTTATGCAAATGAGTTCTTTCTCTATAATCTTATTAATGAGGAGCATCCTCATCATTAAGAATAATTTTTAAGAAAAAATAGTATCTGCTTGTATATCATCACATTGATCTTCTTTTGTGAAGATTTTGACAGGCTTTACTAGAAATTTCTCTTACCACAAAGTCACCCTTAGGATTAGATTTAGTATTAGATTGCTAGAAAAGGAGAGATTGAATAATTTGAAATTAATGGAGGACCAATCTAAAAGTGACATATTTTCCCAAGTCACCAAAGAAGACAATTTGGTAGCTGGAAACACAACTCTACTATCAAACCAAGTACTAGAGGCTAATTACAATTTATTTCTTTTCCACTAAATATATATTGAAGATCTACTATGGGTAGGCATTGTGCACGTAACAAACAGTAAAAACAAAATAGAGATGATATGGAAATCTGACATCTTGCAGCATTTTTAACATGAATTACAACCAGTAACAGATTACCTGGGAATAATTATTTGATGATTATACTAAAAACCACTCAACAATTTAGTGTTTAATATATACACTATTTATTTAGCTCAAAATTGTGTCTATATGCCATTAATTTCACTTGGGCTTAACTATGCTAATCTGCTGATATTGGCTAGGTTCACTTATGCTTCTGTGTTCAACTGATGTTTCTCTTTCTAGGTTGCTTTTGTTTCTGGGGTTTGACTGCTTGTCAAGTGAAATAATGAGGGTGATTGGGCCCCATGTCTCTCTCATCTAGTAGGCTATTTCAAGCATCCCTACAAGGTGTAAATTTAGAGGGTCAAAAGCATCAAGAGAGAGGTAATCTCAATAGGCAAACTCTTTTCACTTATTTGTTAATATCAAGCAGATGGGCTATTGTACTATTGGCCAAAATAAATTATATGGCTAAGCCAAGATTCAGTGTTGAAGGACACCACATGAAGACACGAATATGCAAAGCATGAATAAATGAGGAGCCATAACTTTAACAATATCTACCACAATGTGCCCTAAGACACATTGATTCATTTCCTTGATGTCACAAAGCACATTCGTTTTTTAGCAAGATCTCAAGAAATATCATGAATAACCTCAGTGTCAACCTCAAAATCTAAGACAATGTAATCTACAATCAAACTAAATGGGAATCTTTTGATATAATTATTCTTCATTAAAAAACCTATAAAATAAAACCTCAAGTGTATCTGCCCTCTTCACACTCAACACCCAACAGTGAGATTGCACCTAGATAATCACAAAAATTCTCCAATTCAAAAGGGAGAAAAACAGGAAGCATATGAAGTCTGTTGCCATAGGACTTTTCTGAAGTCTAGAATGGTGTCTGTTGTCAAGCCCTTTGTACTGGGGACAGGGAAACTTCTCCATAAAGGTTAAGGAGCAGAACTTAACCACTTTTTAAGGCTGCAACTCCCCAAACCATTCCTTTCCATTTCCCTCAGCTCTTCCCTCTGGATTCTTGGGTTCACTCACTCATATATTTTTCCTTTTATGAAAAAAAAAGGGTCTGTGTTTGTAGCATGGTGGCTTTCTTAATCCTGAAGTCTTTTTGCAACATGAGCAATATCCATCCCTAATTGGGTGGGGCCACTTGTTAAATACTACCTTCAAAATGTGTAAAATTTCTGTGTGTCAGATTATGGCCCATTCTATTCAATAAAAGATACACCAACAGTTCTTTTTGAAGTTGGGCTTCCACTGACAATGTCATAAAGATCGTTAGAATTTATTTTATTGGACTCAATGATTCTCAACTGAGGATGACTTTGCCTTTCAGGAGACATTGACAATACCTGAAGACATTTTTGGTTGTCACAGTTGGGATGGGTGCAGTGTTTTGGCATCTAGTAGGTGAAGGTTAAGGATGTCCCTAAACATCTTTCAACATACAAGACACTCCCCACAACTAAGACTTCTCTAGTTCCCAATGTTAGCAAACCGTGGTCCCATTTATAAGGTCTACTAGACACTGACTTAAATATTTTAGAAATTTTATGGCTTTTAAGTTTGAAGTTTTAAATTTATTTACAGAAGTTTATGGCACTCACAGCTATCCTGTGCCTAGAAATCTCTTCAGACCTCATTTTCTTTTAAATCATTTACAGGCTGGGGAGAATGGAATTGAGAGCAAGATTTACTTTTTAATGCAGTAAGTCCTGTTCCTTTGTCTACCTGCTAACATTTCTGTAAACATTAAATAGTTACCGCTTTAACTCAACTACCTGGTGTAGAATCTTATTTTATGTGGTTAGGAGTACCTAATAAATGTTTTCAACATTCTTTCTAACCATATACAAAAACAGGCACTATTTCAAAATGCCACAGGTGACAGTTTGCCAATTCTTTGTGACAGCCTAATACAAGTTGCCATTTTCTATCCTCCAATAACAATTTCCTCCACAAATTTTTTCAGCCTTTACTAAGTTTTCTCACTACTTTTTCTGATTTCATGAACACTTTCCTCATTGCCACTACCTGTCACGTGGTCCCAAAGCCAATGTTATACGTCTTTTTGTAGCAGTGCTTCATTTCTGGTAACAATTTCTACATCAGTTAGAATTTTTGTTTCTGCATAATAAACCACATTAACTTTTAGCAGAAGAAAAAAAAAGCAGACATATTTAGCTCACAATTCTATGAGTCATGAATTTGGCCTGGACTCTGGTAGGCGATCTTTCTGCTGGTATTGGATGTGCTTTCTCATGCATCTGCAGTCAGATGCTGGTCATCTGGGCAGCTCTTCTACTCAGGGATTGCTGCCTGTCAGCTTGGGCAACGGGCCTGACTGGGCCATATGTCTGTCAATATGCAGCATGATATACAGGGAGCAGTATTAGAGACGGAGTCTCACTCTGTTGCCCAGACTGGAGTGCATGGTGCATCTCAGCTCACTGCAAGCTCTGCCTCCCTGGTTCACGCCATTCTCCTGCCTCAGCCTCCCGAGTAGCTGGGACTACAGGCGCCTGCCACCACGCCCAGCTAATTTTTTTTGTATTTTTAGTAGAGACGGAGTTTCACCATGTTAGCCAGGATGGTCTCGATCTCCTGACCTCGTGATCCACCCGCCTCGGCCTCCTAAAGTGCTGGGATTACAGGCATGAGCCACCATGCCCGGCCAACAAATTTGGTTTTAAAAGAAATTATTTTGACCACCACATAAAATCTGCATGTATATATTAATATTTAATGAAGTTAGAGTTCTTACCTTATTAATAAAAGTGTTAATTTTGTTACTAAATTTCTAGATGAAATACCAATTAAGAGTCAATAGTTGAAAATATGAAGTAATAGATTTAATCTCCACATAATACAACAAATAAGTACTGAGTGCATAATTTCAGAACTCATAATGAAGCACAATAGCAAAATGGTCACATCATTAAATAAGCAAAGATGCAAATTTAATAAATACTTTTCTAAACACATATCAGTAATCTTAGGGTAAATTGGGATATGACTGTAGTAAATACATTAATTGATCATCCCTAGGTAACAAATCCACAGAATCGCAGATACACTAAATAAATCAGATAAGAATTTTTTAGTGATTCATAGAACTCATGGTATAATGTGGCACAACTAGGGCAACTAGTCAACTCTCAATCTGATGTTTAAATCATAAAATGCTGGTTTATAAAACAATAATAAAAATTCTAAAGATATATACTATTCTCCAAGTCATACTCACTATGTAAATGTAAGTCAATATAGTTTAATATGTCAACTCCTTTTTAGTTCTAGACAAACAATTATTCAAGTATCTATTTGACATTTAGAACAGGACTAGGTATCGGAAGCCTATAGAGTCTTTTTACATACGAAAATTTATTAAACTTCATTTGTCTTTTTCATTTTGTTTTTCATTTTAAAAATTCGCTCTGACTGTGCTATTTACCTACCAAGATTCAGTCTGAGACAGATGTTTTCAACAGTGCTTTGTGCCTTATTTACTTTATTCAGTAGAGAATTCACAGGTAATTATTTTGTATAATAATTATTATTCTCCCGCATGAGCTTTTGTGTCAACTCCTTTTTTCAGAATTTATCTTCATCCAGATTAAATAGAAGTTGTTATTTCTTTCTTTGTATGTTATTATGACATATTCCAGAAGTTCATCAAATTAGAATAGTAGATTTGTCATACTCAAAACTGTGGCAGCTGCAGTGAGGTAAACCATGGCTAATGTAACAGATTAGTGGTATTTTAACATTCTTTAGGACGATATATGGATGGCATTTAATTTTAACATTAATTAAATTTTAATTATTATTTTAATTTAATACATACCATTTTAAAACTTTTCTGTATTTTTTTCTTAACTCTTGGGAACTTGCTGCCCCTTATTCCATAGTTAATGCACACAAACAACACATATACAAATTTATTGCAAGGAACCAAAAGCATAAGCAACTCAAGCCAATCACCCTTATGTTCACATTTTGTGCTTCTATCCTATGGGCTTTTATGAGTATGTGGATTTGGAACTTATGTTAGTGATTTTTATGAAGCATATACAGAACTTAAGCCTATTTGCAAACAGCCAGATAATTCCCTGTTGCCATATCTGTATTCAAATAACAAGCCTTTCATGTCATTGCGCACAGACCTTCTTGACTTCCAGAAAATCTCATCTGAACAAACTTGCAAGTTATTGAACCAGGGGCTTCATAATCATACGGTTAACAATTACACAGTTATAAATTCCTCAAGTAAGAGAAAACACCCTCATAGTAGGATCAGAGAACAACAAGAAGACAAAGCCCAGTGCAAATCCATCACCAAAATGCTGAGTTAAAGACACTCAAAACTGGGGTATTTACCAAACATGATGTGGAAAAACAAATACATTTACGACCTGTTATATTTCAAAAGTCATTTCATTGAAAGGGGAATTATTAATGAGTAGTTAATATGGCCTCCTGCTAGAATGAATAAATAGGAGACTACCATCACAGCTACATCTAAGAAGGCAGTGATTGTAACTTGTTATCTCATGCATATGTCCATGTCAGCTCCAGAATCACTGCATTTTTATGGAAATTTCAATATTTCCCAATGGCAGAATGCCTCCAATAATGAGCATAGATATGCAAACATATTTTTATTATCATCAAATGCTGAAGACCCAGGAGTGCTTCTTGGGGGTGCTGAAGGACTGCAAAAATGATCACTGGATTCTTTAAATGATACAAGTTCAGCAAAATCTCTTTAAAGCTGCTATATTTACAGTGTGTGTGTATTCATCTATGTGTCTGTCTGATATCTTATTTTCTTCTCAATCTAAGCCAGGCAATCTTATCTCATTATGAGCAGTTCTGGTCAGAAAGCATCCTTGGAAATTTTATTCAGTAATGCATTTTCCCTGCATAGGAAGTGTTTCGTCAACTAAATTCCTAGAGCAGCATAAAAAGGGAAAATCATATTATCACCAACTCCTTTTAACTCTCTCTTCAAAATGTGTTAAACTCAAAAGGCTTCTCAACTCCAGATTATGGAAGTTGAGAAGATGATAAATTATGGTAGTTATATTCTTGAGAAATAATATCAGAAACAACATCACAAGGTGCACTTTAATGACTTCAGAAATCAGCCTCCAAATTTTATGGGCATAATTTGCAGCATACACCAAGTTACATCACACTAAGACTGCAGTAAGAGAGGTCATGAAAATCGTCAGCGTTTTACATAGAGACAGTCATCAGGCTTGCTGGCATGGAGAAAACCAACAGGACTTGGAAAGGACAAAATCTGCTTCACGGTGCAGGAATCAAGGTAACAAACAACCTTGTTACTCAGACAGTGATTTCACATTCTTTTCTACAGCATAGATAAATTGATACATCCCTGCCAATGCTTTCAATACTCTACCATCTTAATCATATGTTTGGATTATCGTCAGAAGACAAAAACAATTAATAGATTTAATTCAAAAGTTTGAAAAGCCAAAGAAATTAGGAGCTTTAGTTTTTTAATCATTATCACATTAAGAAGCTCTTGTGTAAAATCACAAAACTTTACTCTGTTATCAGATAAAAGTGCCCAGTCATTTCATTCAGACCTGAATGGGTGTCAGGTATGAGGGTTCTCCATAAATGAGGCCCTTTATCTCCCATTCCCGTTCCCTCTCACATCCCATTACCAGCCCACATCGTGCTCCAGCCATAGCAAAAAAATTTCTGTTCCTGAACTGCTTCTCATTATTTCCTGCAAAATTGCTTGCATTCATTCTTTCACGTATCCAGAGCATATTAAAAGCTCACTTAGGCAAAGAAAAGTGCTAAGTGCTAGGACAAAAGTGATACAGCCAGAAATGGATCCACCCTCATTGAGCCTAAAACCTATTTCAAATGTTTCGGTGTCTCTTCAAACCATTTTTTTCTCTTTCTGAAATATCTTCCTGTCTTCTTTTCTACCTGATAATCTCATCCGCATATCTTGAGATGCAGGCCAGGATTATCTCTTCTTTGAAGACTTTTTATATAATCCTTTAAAAAAATAAATTTCTCTGTACGTATTCTTATTAACTTTTGCACATGCCTCTTTTGTAGTTTTCCCCCTATTATAGAGAAAATATTTGTCTATGTTCAGACTCTATCTGCACCAGACTAGAACCTCTCAAAAACAAGAACTGTGGCTTATTCCTCATGTGCTTTGCATACAGTTGAGGTTGAGGTCATTTTTTTTTAATGACTAACTCAAAGAAGAATGAATGAATGAATTGGAAGCATAGAGCCTATTTAACCTATTTCCTAGTGAATGTCCAGCATTCAATCTGAACTCGAACACATGTCATTATTAGAAGACTATTTAATGATCTTGATGTGGGCAGAGCATTTCTACGGAATTTAAACAGTGGAAAAGTCACACAAAAATAGATCTGGACAGATGAAAACTGTATTAGTTATCTATTGCTGTGTAACAAATCACCACCAGCAGCTTAATGCAACATCCATTTATTATCTCAGTTTTCATTGTTTAGGAGTTCAGGCATAAAACAGCTCCTCTGTTCAGAGTCTCACAAGGCTGCAATCAAGTTGTCATATTGGTTGTGTTCTGGAGTTCATGGTGCTCTTCTCAGACCACACAGTTGCTAGCTGAATTCAGTTCCAGTTGACTGTAGGACATAAGTTCCTGCCTGTAGTAATTCCTCCCCAAGTGTTCCTCTAAGAGGCTCTCTTACAACATGGCCGCTTACTTCGAAGCGACAGGGAAGCTCTCACTCCTATTTGCTAAGGTGAAGTCTTATATAATGCAATATTCTTCTACCACCTTTGTCATATTCTATTAGGAGGGAATTTCATAAGAGCATGATTTAGTAAAGTTCACCTTAAGGTATGCCACCGTAAAATTTTTAAATAAAATTTTAAAAGTAGAAATCACCACAAATAAAAGAACAAACATAATGATTGGAGAAAATACCAATATGGGCTGGGTGCAGTGGCTCACCGCTGTAGTCCCAGCACTTTGGGAGGCCAAGGTGGGTGGATCACCTGAGGTCAGGAGTTTGAAACCAGCCTGGCCAACATGGCAAAACCCCATGTCTACTAAAAATACAATAATTAGCCAGGCGTGGTGGTGGGTGCCTGTAATCCCAGCTACTTGGGAGCCTGAGGCAGGAGAATCACTTGAACCCAGAAGGCAGAGGTTGCAATGAGCCAAGATCATACTATTGCACTCCAGCCTGGGTGAGACTCTGTCTAAAAAAAAATAATAAAACAAAATGATGTACTTCACCTCATTACCAATTCATTAACAAAATAATGACAACTAAATCAATCACAACAACTAAATCTTATGAATTGGAAAATTTTATTTAATTTTAATCCTAATGTAGTACTCAGTACTTTTCAGAGGAGAATAACAAGATGGGCACTTCCATATACCATTTGTAAAAGTCCTTGCTTTATAGAAAACAGAGGCAAAAAATGTCAGTCATTATTTATCTTCTCCATTTCCCCATCAGAACTATCACTGCACTGTACTTGGAGTAGGAAAACCATGTGGAAATTCTTTAGGTCTGTAAATTGGTATTACAGTCTGTTAAGCTTTTGAAAAATCTGCAAAGCTATTTTAACTGGTAATTATCAAAACGGAGCTTTCTATCTCCAAGAAATGGAGAGAAAATGCCTTTCCTGAATTTGTAAGTGTGACAGAATCTGGGCTCTGCGTTTGCCAGCTGCAGTGAGCTAGAGGGAAATATTGTAGTTCAAGATGCAGAGTCTTGGAACACTCAAGTCACGTTGTATTAGGACCTGATGGCTACCCCCCAGAGTACGGGAGACTCAGAAATATACCTCATCCAACAATCACCAAGTTCTGAAGATTCCATTTGCTATGTATTTGTTGAAACTTTCCATTATTTCTTGCACACTACTGGATTTTCATGATCTCATTTTTGGATTACTACAGCCACCACTTGTTAGTCTTCTTGTCTCCAATTTTATTCATTTCCAGAATCCAGCAGAATAACCTTTGGGTGTCCTCTCCAACTGATCTCACCATCTGAATTCTTCATGTGCCTGTAATAATTTAGTCCTATGAATAATTCTTCAGTTCACCTTCCATCATTCTCCTTCCTTCCCTCACTTCCTTTCCTAACTTCTAACTTCTTCATTATTATTCTTGGAACAGAAAATGCTTTTTTTGCCACCAGGCTTTTGACATGCTCAGCCATCTACAAGGCATTGTCTATCCTCTCCACTCTTTACCTCGATATCTCTTGTTCTTCCTTCTCATCTAGCTTTGACATGCCTTTCTCATGACTGCCACGAAGTCTCCCCTAACCATCCATGAATGTACCAGACTACATGTATCCATCATAATTGCCTCAATATATTATTAACGTCCCTCGTTGTAGGCTGTTCTGAGGGCTCTGTGTGAAAAAACATTGTGTTTTCATTGACTTCATTTATCCAACCCAATGTTTAGCACTTAGCATATTTTAATAAATATATAGTAAATGAATAAAGGATCTAAATATTTAGATGCCATGCTTTATATCTTAGCGTTCCAAGGGCCACTCTATAATTGTTCATAAAATAAGTGATTCCAGATCTCAGAATGTAGAATAGATGCCCCCTCTCAAGCAGCTCACTGGCTACTTAGGTTGACAGATTTAAAGTGGACACTAAAACTTCTAGAGCATCCCCACCTAGAGAGCTGGGAAGAAAAAGGAAAACCTGGGGCATATCTCGGCTATGATTTTACAGCTCATTCCATCACAGATGGCCTGGGAAGGCACACCCCAATGTGTTCCTGCTTATAGTTCTTTTCATCCATAAAAATCATCATCCTACCTTTATGGCTGTCTCCCCAGGGGAGGTCCTGTAAGGATTCATGTGCTCATTTTTGCAAACCATGTATTGGTATTTTTTGAAAGGAGATACTATATGAATACAAAATGTTTTTTGTCATTAGTCCATATGCCCTATCACAGTCCAACCTATTTGATTCTGTGCTACCAAACAGCTGCCGGCACCCAACAAGAGCATCTGGTTCCATTTCCTGTTGGCAAGGGCTCCATTAGCAGTAAAACAGCTAATGCCTTTTAGATGGCCTCATGATTACAGCTTTTATTGGTATCCTAGGTAATTGAGTTAATAAATTTAATTGCAAGTCCTGACACTTCCTCCCACCTGCCTCTACTCCTTTCCTAGCTCCTCTTTGTCGCTTCTCAAAAAAAAAAAAAAAAAAAGGAAAGAAACTATTAATAAGAATATGCATCTAATAGGACAGGTGACCTCACAAAACACTTCTGAATGACTTCAAAATGTCACTGGGCCTACCCCAGTTTGTTTATAGCAGCATGCAGTACCATGACTCACATTTACTACCCTCTTCCTTTCAAGCTAATTTATAGAACTGTCCACACTACATCGAGCAATACCCAGAGTATATAGTGTATTGCCACAAAGATTTCCAAGGCAATATTTATAGTTGCATAGGAGAATATGGGTACAGGTTTCTGGATCTCTCAACTAATAATTCACATGCTACATTGTAAATCATGATGAAATATCACATATTACACAATAAAACAACAATAGAGAAGAGACAATTGAAAACTGAAATCTTCTCTTGAGAGACATTTTTAAGATCTTGCTGAAAGACTAACAGATTCTGGATTGCAAAATGTATTTCTCTCATGAAGACAGTCTCCTGGATGGCTCTGGGTATTTTTTTGTTGTTATTACTCTTACACATTTGCCAGGATCACCACCGGCTAATGTTATATGCCCAAATGGCTTTTTGTGTCCCTAAATTAAGTATTTTACCCCCTTATAAAAAATGCATTACCCTCATGTCTGCCTAATTAAGAGAGGTTGATGGAGACATTAGAGATTCAGATGTTCAGTGTCACATTATAATATATGCCACCAAACATATTATTCAAATTGCTTTCATGCCTAATTCCAGCTCAATGACCCTTTAAATCCCTTCTAATGATCATCAGGCTCTTGGATCCTGTCTTACTGCTCTGCGTAGTTTAATTCTCAGGATTCAAAATACAAATTCAAATGAGAGGTGGATACGATATCCAAGAGAGCATAAGTAATTAGGTATTTCCATACATTGAGCACTTCACAAATATCATTATATTTAATTCTCACATCCTATAACACAGGGGTTGTCAACCAGGGGAAATGTTACCCCTGAGGGTATATTTGGCAATGTCTGGAAACATGTTTGCTTGTCATAACAAGAGAGGAACTACTGGCATCCAGTGGGGAGCGGCTAGGGATGTTGCCAAAACCTTATAAACTACAGAACAGCCCTTATGATAAAGAATTATCCAGCCCAAAATGTCAATAGTGGTTAAGAAACCCTACTACAAAGTATTGTCTTCATTTAATAGAAGAGGAAACACAGGCTGAGAAGTGAGGAAGAGCTCGCCTAGCTTTGTTCAGATTATAAAGGGCAGAGCATAAGCTCAAACCTAGATTTACCTAACTTCGTAGTCCAGTCTCTTTCCACAGGGCAATGTAGCTTCCTAGAGCTTCGGGAAACCAGTAAGGAAACACGCAAGTTAAAGCCAGTATTTGTTTAACTGCTAAACACCCCAAACCACATTATGTCAAGAGAACAGTTTTCATAATTGTCATCCAATATGAAAATAACATTACTGTAATAATTGCAGAAGTCCGCCGCAATCTGCCACATAGGTGGATGTGTGATGCTTCTGGCTACAAATTTCTACTTGAACATGCCATAGTGGCCCATCTACAAAATGCAGATGTGTCAAAGAAGGCATAATTGATGGATAGAAATGATTCTACAATGGAAATTTTATGTTGTTAAAATGGCAAAAAAAAGAAAAGAATATGATACACCAGAGTACAGGCTGTAAGCACAGTAGAAGTCACTAAGCCATAGCAAGAGCCAGAGGATGTTGAGGGAAGGATTCCAAAGAATTTGTCATGGTTTTCACATAGAGAATTCTAGTGATGACCGATTTTGTTTGTATCATCAAGGCTTCCCAGTAAATTCACATTATATGTATATATACATATATATTTATTTATTTAATTTCTGAATGCTTTTTGCCATTCTTAGGAAAAAGAACGCATCACAAAATCTAACTTAGGACGTGAAAATTAATAAATTCGTTGTTTAAATTCAAATATTTGTTTTATGAAATGTTTTGTTTTCGCTTTTCAGATAAACCCAGATGTTTTCAATGCATGCCAAATGCTTCTTCATGCTTTCTTTATTTGCATAATTTATTTATGTTAAACAAAAAAGACTTTCCAGAGTTCTTATGTTTTTTCATGTTTTCCTGTAATTTGTATTCTATAGCCATTCAGTGTACCTAAAACTAAAAAACAAACAAGCAATTGTTTTCAGCATTGTCCTCCTTCAGAGTTACAATACCTAAACCCTGGTAATTTGATTGGGTTGGGAAGATGATTGTGGGAGTGGAAGAAGGACAAGATTAAATCAGTCCTGAGACAGGTTTCCATCAGGGAACAAAGGAAAAGAGATAACAAACCAAAGCACACCCAGATCAAAGACCAAAGATAATCCAGAGGCTGGTGGAGCAAGATGAGGGCCAGAAAGCAAGGAACCAGATGAAACCCTCAAACCTGAAATGGAGGCTGACGAACAAAATCCACAAAGTCAGGTGAATCCAGTTAAAGAGAGAGGAGGATTTAACATCCAGGAGTAGCCAGGACTGGGAGAATTGTAAAATAGAGGAGCTTGAAAAACCTTTGAGCTGCCTTTGTTCTAAATGTGAAATTGAAGCCCACTGTTCCCTCATGTTGCACTATAATGAGTGGCAAAGGTAGAGCTTGAATCCAGATCTCCTTTCTGGTTCAGTGTCTTAAAATCAGGAAGAAAGTTGCTCTGAAACATTCCCGTTTTCTGAAGTACCTACTCAGAGACCTGTGCTGCTCTCTGAATCTCTCATGATGGCTAAAAGATTCTGCATTCCGACCCCCTTCAGTTCCGTACCTGTGTGCATGTCACGATTTGGGGCTTGAGTCTCTTCTGCCAGTTCGGGCTCAGTGTCAATTCCTTAGTCCTTAGCCGTCCTCTTGGCTTTCACAGATTATGGCTGTGGTCTCAGACCCTTTCAATGAATTCCCTGATTCCCTGGTCTCAAACCACAGTCTTCCACCAATCCTGGAGTGCTCTGCTGCCACCTAGGGGCAAAATGCAGTACTACCTCAGCTGCTCTGGGACGCTCTACTACACAGTAATTAATACTATAGAGATTCATTAAATCTTTTACTTCCCAACCAATTTTCCTCATATTTAAAGCAAAACAAAGTCCATCACATCTTATTGGCACTGTTGGCAGTCATTAAGGATGGACTTTGACCCTTTACCAAACTTTCAGTTCCCAAAGAATTCTGGGATTTCTGTTTTATCACCAGGTATTTTCAAAACCATAACCACTGCCCCCACTCCAAATTTCATATGACATAAGTGCAAAACAGTTTTGCATGTTCTGTGTTCATAGCTAGAATTAAAATGGATCTCAAGGGAAAGAAAGCTACAACGCCAAAGCTTGCTTGTTAATAAAATGATAACGAGAAGAGAAAATGCCACCAGATTTAACAATGTCACCTCTATACTCATGCAAAATATTACAAATATTACCTTCTGGGCAATTAAAGCAGGTGGTTAAGGTTGTAGGTAAAAACATAGAATGTATCTTTTTCTTTCTCTCTGTCTCTCTTTCTGCATGTATGTATACATAAAAATGCACATATATTTTTAAACCAGAGCATATATGGTTGGGGGAAGAAGATAATTCAATTGTATGAATTGAATAGATATATATCCACATATCTACTTCTTTTTTTTTAAATGCAGCAGTGGCAATATTAGAAAAAAAATATTGTTAGGTTTTCAAAGTATTGAAAATAATGGTATCATTTTTTAAGAGCCACCCTATCTAAAAATCAAATATGTGAATCACATAAAAGTTTAGATTAGTTTCTAACTTCCACCCTATCCAGACCTCTCAGGAGTTCTCTGGGGCTGTAGGAATGTCTCAAAGCACAGATGGCAGCCACTGACGGGATAGAAAGCCCAGGTTCTAAAGTAAGACAGACCTGGGAATGAGTCCAAGTTATTAACTATGTGACTTCGAAGAGGTTGTCTCTTTGTGAGGATCATCCACCAAAAAAATCAGCTAGAAAGACCCAGTCTTTATGTTACAGCTTACACTAAGCTCTTGTTGAGACAGACTTCCCCTGACAGAATTCTCAATACCTTTATGTCTCAGTCCTGTGACTTTCCAAAACTCATATACCCGGGAAACATGAAGAGTCTGGTATGTAAAATCACCTGCCTAGACCAGTCCCTTGTCTTAGAGAGAGTTAGAGAATATGCCATAAGCAGATGGCATAAACAGTTGTTTGTAATCCAGCCTCAAGACTTTGGCCCTGAGTACAGTTGCTGAGGCATTACTCCTTTTGTTACTTCCATTCTTCCGCAGGGTTCTTAACAAACCCAAGAACCTCACTCATACTTGGTTGAAAACCCCATGTGTTTTCTGTTGACAATCGTATCACAATATCAGACAGTATAGAATCAATCAGATGACCAGAGGAAAAAGAGTCCAAGCACCCCAAATAAGTCAGGACACAGACATTCTAATAAAGACTTTAGACTATGTGATCTCTACTATTCTATAAGTGAAACACTATGGAATACTATTATAATAAGTTATCAGTTAGGATGGGAAGAAAACGTACTTACATGTGTCTACCAGTAACAACTCCTCATACATCTCTCTCTTTCTCTCTTTCTCCATTTCTTTCTCTCTCTTTCTCTCTCTCTCTTTTTATTTCTTTCTCTCTCCTGGCTCTCTCTCTTTTTTTTTCTTGACAAAGTCTTGCTCTGTCACCCAGGCATGAGTGCAGTGGCATGATCGCCGCTCACTGCAACCTTCACCTCCCGAGTTCCAGCCATTCTCCTGCCTCAGCATCCTGAGTAGTTGGGACTACAGGCATGCTAATTTTTTCGTATTTTTAGTAGAGACGGGGTTTTGCCTTGTTGGCCAGGCTGATCTCGAACTCCTGATCTCAAGTGATTTGCCTACCTCAGCCTCCCAAAGTGCTTGGATTACAAGCATGAGCCACTATGCCCAGCCTCTTCATAGGTGGTTCTTTGGCTAATCCCTATTCTTGTCTTGATAATATAGTCAATTTTGATTTGAAAACTTATCTGTGTACTCCACAAATAAAACAAGCTTTAAAGAGAGAAACAGAGGGAAAATATCATGGCTCATTTTAATTTCTGACTTCTTGGCCAGCTCCTCACTTGAGTCATTGGCATAAAAGAAATGCGTATTGCTACGTAGAGAAACATATATTTTTTCTTTGACTAAAATATAAGTTATTTCCATGGATGATTCCAAAAGTCCTTCTAACTAACTAGATTCTAAGAAAACACAGCAATGTTTTTGTGAGGGGCATAATAAAGATGATAACAGGCTGCCTTTCCTCACTTTTACTCTTGGTAGATGTCTACAGTACTTAATAGGCTAACAAAACAGTACCAACTTTACGGAAGACTTGGTTTAGGATCCGATTGGTTGTATAACACAGAGCTTTTGGATATTCACAAAACAAATCAATTCTACTCAAATGTATTACTGAGAGTTACTCATGTTTGTGTTGTTTCTGCTAGTGGGAATTATAGTTTGTTCAAATGTGCATATATATATATATATATATATCTCCACACGCTTACACAACCTTTAAGCATTTCTCTCTTTCACCAGCAGAAATACAATTTCTGTCACTACAAGCAACATTTAACTACCACCACCCCGCATCAGTTATTTTTTGCGTACAAAATACTAGAAGGCACAGAAAACTCAATTTCATTTAAAAAGTCAAAATATACACTAAGATGTTGAGTAAAACCTTAATATTGGCATAGGTAGCTAAAAATGCATCCAAATGACAACATAAAATACGTCAAGAGTTACCAAGTGGATCATCCCTTTGATTTATTTTACCCTCTAGGTATACAACTATCAAGTTACTTGATATAAAGCCCAGTGGCTACCAAAAACTACACATATATTCTTCCTCATTTTTTAAAAAAAATGAAATAGCACAAAAATATATATTAGAGTAAGTAAAAGTGAAGACACAGTATGCAGCTTGGGTTTGAAACCTCCAGTATAACAACAAATCCATATGGTCTGCCGGAGAGTTATGCAGTGTTTTAATGAAAAGGCCTGGTGTGATAATTACCTCATTTTGCAGATGAATAAACTAAGACCCCAGGTCATAATGTTATTAAATAGCAGAACTGGGCAAGAACTAAAGTCTTCTAACTTTTACCCCAATGTCTTCCTATGATCCTTCAACAATTACTTCCACCCGTAGAGATTATTTTTTTCTTTATTGCCATGAACTTATGAAAATACAGATTTCATAAGTTGTGAGATTATAACTCATTTTTCTTAGCTTCTTGAGCGAGTCAGATTGAACTTAAAACCTCTGCAAAAGAGAAAAACAAGTGATTCTGATCATTCAACAAGGAAATTGTAAAAACCACATACCTTATAAACCTCCCCAGTCCGCAGCCATGCCGGCCCACATAATTCAGGCAGAGGCTGGGCTGCCATTCTGAAAGCTAGCACCAAGTGTTGCCTGGCAAGGAGGAGTAGAGCAGTTTGGCTGCTCCCTGGCATTGAGACTGAGGCTTCTACCGGGGCTATGCAGTTGTCACTGGGCTTCTCAGGGACTGAAGGCCTGTGGGGATCCCCGTGGACTTGAGTGTTACCTGCCCGTCAACTCCAGGTGGTTCTCTGTATCAGTCTAGCGGTCCAGGGTTGGGGTGGGGTGGCTGGGGCGAGGGGTTCTCCTCGTCCCAGGATTGCACAGGTTCCTGTGAGAAGTATGAATTTTCTGAGGGCTCTCACTTTCACACTCTTTCTCCATATTAGAGAGCTTCTCCTGGTTCCGTAAAAGTCCTGGGTGGGTGGCTGCCCGGTTTTGCTCTTCTGTTTTCTTCACGTTGCCTCCCTCCCTTGATGGGTCTCAATATGCTTTCTTAGGTGGTCCACTTGCAGAGTTAGTGTTTACTCATCACTTTGTTTTCTGCCTGTGAGAACAGAACACACTAGCTATTTCTAGGCCACCATGTTGAGCCCAAACCCTAATTTTATTAAAAACTCAATGTTGTGACTGGGCGCAGTGGCTCACGCCTGTAATCCTAGCACTTTGGGAGGCCGAGGCAGGCGGATCACGAGGTCAGGAGATTGAGACCATCCTGGTTAACACGGTGAAACCCCGTCTCTACTAAAAATACAAAAAATTTAAAAAAAAAAAAAAATTAACCTGGCGTAATGGCGGGCGCCTGTAGTCCCAGCTACTCGGGAGGCTGAGGCAGGAGAATGGCATGAGCCCGGGAGGCGGAGCTTGCAGTGTTGCAGTGAACCCAGATCGCGCCACTACTCTCCGGCCTGGGTGAATAGCGAGACTCCCTTTCAGTAAATAAATAAATAAAATTCAACGTTATATTTAAGGATTTTTGTTTTGTTTTGTTTTGTTTTCTTGTTGTTGTTGTTTGTTTTTTGCTTTACCATTAAGAGGTTAACTTCACGAAAACAGGAAACATGTCTGATTTTTTTAACTATTGTTTTACGCATGCCTAGCATAGGGCTTGGTACGTAACAGACACTGAATTAAAATAAAATAAGTAAGAGTAGAAATAAAGGAAGCAAGGAAAAATAAACATAAGAAAATAAGGAAAGTAGACAATGGAACTAAGGAAAAATAGAAGTGGCAGGAAGGTTAGTTCCTGCCTGCCAACTAAAGTCATGAAGGTCTTGAGGACATTACATCACTTCACAGGCCAAGCTCCTGTCGAGTAGTCCCAAGGAGTCAAGGTTGTGCTGATGACCCCCTGTGCATGTCCCTTACTATGTGACCGATGATACCCAAGATTATTCATATTCTACTTTTACAATTTGTGGGAACAAGATGGAAAGTTATATGTGGATACTGTTAAGAAGTTTTTGTTTTGGTAATTTTCTCCTGAGTCTAATCTGAAAACTCATTACCCAGTAATCTCTCTGGAAACCCAAACACTTTGATCATATCAGCCTGCTGCTACTAGCATTGCTTATCTCACAAAGAAAACTAATGATCCCTTTCCTCACCATACTGAATGATGTTCCTGAAATCAGGAGGTTAAATCTCATTGCTTTTTCCTTGAATATGGCCTACCCAAAACGTAACTTGTTTTTCATATAAAACATGGCAGAAGTGACTTTATAGGACATGTAGGATTAAATTATACGACGTTTCACAGCTTCTGCCTATGTCTTTTGTGACTTTCGCTTTTGCAAAACTTATTCCAGGATAAGCCAGCCAGCACTAAGAAATTTGACTTCCCTAGGATTGCCATACTGTTAGGAAGTCTGAAGCAGACATGCGGAGAAACTGTAGAAAGAGAGTTAGATGCCCAGCCATCCTCCAGGTGTGGCACCCAATTCTGCAGAGGTGACAAATATAGAAATGAAGAGGTCATCTTTGGCTTTTAGCCCGGTTGAACTTCCAGGTGATTCCTGTTTTAGCCATCATCCAACTGTAAAAGTATGAGGGGCCCCAAGTGAGATTTGCCCAGCTGAGTCCAGCCAACCCACAGTACTGAAGATAATAATAAATTATCATTTAAAGCCACAAAGTTTTGGGGTGGTCAGTTATGCAAACTTAGTTAACACAAAGCACTGAACAAAAATATTACTTCGGAGGATTTATTTTCAATAACAAGGCAGAGAATGTGCTCTATCATGATCAATGTATCTATATACAACTAGGATTTGTTTCCTAGGGACCATGTGCTTCAAAGCAGGTCTATAAACTCTCCATGTCTGATATAAGATCCGCACTAGTTTAGAGAGATCAACTTGTCAGGCATTCATCAAAGCTTCCTCTTCCACTGTGAAAAACACAGTATTCCTTACATGGGAAAAAAAAAATTTCCTCCTACTTTTGCATTTCTGTGGGCTCAGTGCAGCTACAAGTCAAGATAAAAACTAATATCCAGTGGTTCCCAAATCTTAAAGTATGGTTCTTTTAAAAATTCTATCTCTGTGGTGCCTACCTCTTCATACAATTTCAGAAAGATAAGTGCCTACCAATTGTCAGTGACACTACATTCCACCAGCAATTTAGCCTTGTGCTGTGCATGTGTTGTGATGTCCCTGCCAGTCATACAACCACAACAACTCAAAATGCTGGAAGGATCTACACATATTTTCAGTAGAACAATATTTGAATACTTCCCAATACCTATACTGCCATGATATCATCCACCTGGCCTTACTCTCTTACATACTTTATTTGCATTGATATATTAATATCCTTCATCCCATGCATTTGCCCCCCCACCACACATACACACACACACATGCACACACAAACACACACAAAACAGCTTCTGCCAGTCATTTTGTCTATGTGCTTTTCCACTTCTGTGGATTGTCAAGCCTTTCTTTTTTTTTTTTTTTTTTTTCCCACAGAGTCTCCCACTGTTGCCCGGGCTGGAGTACAGTGGTGCAATCTTGGCTCACTGCAACTTCTGCCTCCCCGGGTCAAACAAGGCATGCCTCAGCCTCCCAAGCAACTGGGACTACAAGCACAAGCCACCATGCCCAGCTAATTTTTTGTATTTTTAGTAGAGGTGGGGTTTCACCATCTTGGCCAGGCTGGTTTGGAACTCCTGGCCTCAAGTGATCCACCCACCTCGGCCTCCCAAAGTGCTGGGATTATGGGCGTGAGCCACTGTCCCAAGCCCTCGAACCTCATTGTTTTTAAAGGAGATGCCAGATTTTAGGATGTTCTTCATGGCTCTCCAATTTCAAATTCATCTGTGTAATGCATACACTGCCCAACTTTTAGTTTTTGATTACGTAAAATGGGAGTCACCTCAAAGAGCATCCATATTGCTGCCAACACACAACTCCTACCAACACAACCAACTCACTTTATTTTCCATCACAGAATTCAGTTGTGTTGAGTAATTATACTGTTCTCCCAGAATTCCGTAATTCACAGGAACTATGGAAAAACGCATCTCACTAATGACAATATCCTTTCAAAAAACTCTAGGTTAGGATGCCCAGTTATTCAGCAAACATCTAGCGAGTATTTTCTTCATTTGCAGAGGCAGATTTGGAGCCTGGCATTGCCACAGCCAAAGAATCAAGATACGTTTCTTGTAAAAATCCAAGGATGGAATACCAGAAAGAAAAAAGTCTCAAAACTAAATTTAGTGATCTTGGGGTAGAATTAAAATAAAGGTCCAAGAGCAAAGTGTGTATGGATATGAATTCATCCCATTGACCACTACTGGTTTCATGATGTACTTTACAAACAACAAAAGCATCATATAAAATCAAAGGCATTCTATAAAACTACAGGCATTCTACAAAGTGACTTCTGCCATGTTTTACCAAAAAAAAAAAAAAAAAAAAAAAAAAAAAAAGAAGCGAGTCACTATAGTTAGGCCATATTCAAAAAGAAAGGATGACATTTCACCCATTTATTTCAGAGGCACCATTCAGTACAGAGGGAAGGGATTGATGGTTCCCTGTGTGATATAAGCAGTGCTAGTAGAAACAGGCTGATATGATCAGAGTGTCTGGTCTTCCTTGCAATATTGGAAGTGTACAAAATATTAACAATATACGTAAAGAAAAACACTATCGATATAGTCTTCCACGTAATTAATAAATAAATCAAAATCAAATTTTTGAATTCAAACTGAAAAACAAAATTCTGCTTCATAACATTTTGTAGTCTATTTTAAACGCATTTAAGAAAGAAAAGTTTTCTTTAAAGTTTTTTGGATGAAGTTAGAAGTTTATTGTTGTCCTGATCTTTTGCACTCAAATAATTTTCAGTATTTGTCTAAACAAAAACATCAATTTTACATGGATCCATCTGATTTGACAGCATAATCCTTCTCATCATAACAATCAAGCTGGAGCTTGATTTCACCACTTAAGTGAAAATTGGTTTTCTAATGGAAAAATACATCATAATTATGTCGATAAAATTCCTGAGCAAAACTACTTAACAATGCAAGATTCAATACTAACTCTTAACTTTGCAGAATACCTATGCAAATTACTTCCTAGGAAACCAACTGTTTTATTGTTTTGTTTTGCTTTTTTCCTTATGCAAGGTCTTTTCTATTACTCAGTTTTTATAAACTGGCTATTTCATTCAACAACTAACAAAGATTTGTCCTTTATAATGTAATTGAGAATGCCATTGACTTATTTTTAATCTTCCTTTTGAGAGTCTAACTGTATCTCCTTCTAATACATGTAAAACATTATCTCTAGCTAAGCCGCAGATGTGGTAAGCGAATGCAAAGGTTATTCGTATTTCCAAAGAGTACCCAGGGGAAACAATTTTCTGTCTCTTTGCCTTTTAAACATTAACTCCTTTGTTATTCTCCATATTTCAGTTATTTGACAGCTCAAACAGTAAATGAAAAGCACTGCACCATCAAATATATTGCATTATATATTCTCCTAATTTCAAATCGCATTAGGTATGTGTATGTCCTTCCATCTCAATTCTCACTAGAAATATTTAAGATAAACATATATCATTAATTAACTAAGAACTTAAGTATTATTAAGCAATTTTGAAACAAGTTAAAATTTTTTCAGAAATAGTAAGAATCTAGATCATCACTGCAAAAGAAATATAATGTGAGCAACAAATAGAAGCCATGTAGGTAATTTTTTATTACCCTATCTAGTAGCCACACTTAAAGTGTGAGATAAAATGGTTGAAATTAATTTTAATAATAAATATCCAATATATGCAAACTGTTAACAGTGCATAAGCAATATAAAGCTCATTCAAAATGTATTTTACTTTTTTTTTCAAATTAACTTTCAAAATCTAGCAGGTATTTTTCATTTGCAGCATATTCTAATTTGAACTACTCACATTTCAAGAGCTTTTATTAGCCTCATGTTTAGTGGCTACCACATTGATCAGTGAGTTTTCAAGGGTAAAGGGCCAAGATCTATCTTAACAGAGACTCATTGCCCCAGGACGACTAATGAAAGATCATAAAATTTTTAATAAAGTTTCATAAAACTCAATCATTTCCAAAAGCCTAAGCAATTCATGGAAAACATATATATTTTTAGGGAACTTCCATAAGTTTTGAGAGTTGACTCAGTGAGTGGCTTGAAAAGTTCACATCATGCCCTTCCATCCCTGATTATATAGCCCTAATTTTAATCGTAGCCAAGAACAGCTTACATTGAAAGGAATTCCCTTTAATTACTTTAAGATGACTATTATCTAATCCACTTTTCTCTCATTTCACTTGCGTAGCATATACCAAACATTTGCTATTCCCTTTCTTGCTTCTTCCCTTGAACTCAGATTAGAGTATGATTTAGAATGGGATCTATCATCACAAACAGTAGTATTTATATTTTTTTCAGCTTTAGTGAAGTACCATAAATTGTACAAATAATTGCATATATTCAAAGTGCACCATGTGATACTTTGATATATATTTATACATAGTGAAATCATTATCACAATAAAGCTAATTAATGTATCTATGACCTCACGTAGTATGTGTGTGTATGTATGGTGAGAATAAGATCTATTCTGTTAGCAAATGTCAATCAGACAGTATATTGACTGTAGTCACAATGCTGTACATTTAATCATTAGAACTGATTCATATTTGAACTAGAAATTTGGACTTTTTGACCAAAATTTCCCCATTTTCTTCACTGCCCAACCTCTGGTAACCACCTCTCTACTCCCTATTTCTATGTGTTCAGCTTTTTCAGATTCTGCATATGAGGTCATGCAGGATTTGTCATTCTGTATTTGTTTATTTCACTTACCATGAAGGTCTCCAGGTAAATCTTTGTTTTCACAAATGGCAGTATTTCCTTCTTTCTAAAGGCTGAATAATATTCTATTATATATTTTCACTAAAATATATTTTATTTTATTTCCATTATATATAATATTTTATTACAATTTAAATTACATTAAAATTATGGCTGGTTAGTATTCTAAAACCTGATAAGCTATTTTATGTTTTACCAAGGAAAATGTGTTCTATGTTTATTCATTCAGCCTGTATTTGCTCATCACCATAAAGGATAAAACGACCTCCAAGCAGAGATGAGATAATCATTGCATGACTTTGTGCACGTTTATCTTGTCTTCACATTGTGCCACAAAGTAGTTATACTAATATCATAGGAGCAGAAATTAATGTTATCCCATGGAATGAGAGAGAGATTGGAGACCTACACATGGTAGGTGTAATGATTCTTTCATTGTGTAAAAGGATGTATTAAAATGCATAAAATAGTCATTTCAAATTTTGACCCTTTCAGAAGCATCCCATTTCACGATACTTCGAAAATGCATGATGATTTCCATGTGATTCTGCTGTTGTTGTTTCTGTTAAAGTGGTCTGATTGTTGGGAAATTGGAGGTAATTACATAAACGTTAAATTTCCATGTTAAACTTTTTGAGGCTAAATGCCTACTTCTCTATTTTTTCTAATAACAACACCAAAAATCATTCTATTTGGGTGAATAGGCTGTTTTTGGTTTCCAAAAATGTCACATTTTAGCAAAATATCTTCCACGAAACAAGAGTCAGGAAGCAAGGACATTGGCAGCTAATGGGAGTAGTTAAGCTTTAGAAATAGAAACAAAGTAGTGATCACTTTACTATTTCCTTAAAGTTAAGGACAAATAAATATCATATTTAATGCAAGAATGGCTGCAGTGTATTTTGGTAAACTTACAGATAAGAAATGCCAAAATCACTTTAGCCTTGCGATTACAACTAAGTGACAAGGCATCCCAGGGCATGTGATTAAGCTGCCACGGAAAAATGCAGTGAAACTTTTAGTGACAGACAAATTGAGAACTTTCTAACAGCAATGTCACATTAACACAGAGCAAGTGCAGCAGCACAGCAATGAGGCCAAGGAAGAGAAAGAACAATGAATGTGTTTGACAATCCCTGTCTGGATATTTGGTATTATCCAGACAATAGTAGAGAAAACAATTGCCAATCAAGTGACTTAAACAAGGTTCGAGTAAAGACTGTGACTAAAAGGACATCCGATAATGCTTCTAAATTTATATCTGCATATACTATAAAATAATCTAACACAAAGCAAAAGAAAATGAGTAAAATGAATATAATCCTTCTAAATTTACACCTGCTTACACTACAAAATAATCTAACACAAAGCAAAAGAAAATGAGTAAAATGGAAAGGAGTAATGAGTAAAATAATAGAGTTAAATCAAAATTTATCTAGGAAAAGGAATTGATATACATTTATAATCCTATGAACAAACTAACTGGTCACCAAGTGTCACTTTGCATGAGGATTATTTCTACTATTTTGATATATGAGATCCTGAGAAGAAAGGTATCAGGCATTCTGTGATCTTTGTGCCATCAAGTTGGGGATATGGGTTGGAAAAAAGATTCATAATATGAACCTGCAAAAGGCAGTGTTGGAAAGACTGGATACGGATATAATTCTCTGTGAAAGTTCAATGAATGCTATTCAGAATTTAGTATGCATACAAATCACCTGGGAATCTTTTTAGGATGCACATTCTAACTCAGTAGGTATAAAGTCTGCACAGCAATTCAGCATTTGCACAGAGCTCCCAGATAATATCGATACTGCCCCTTTAAACATCACCTATTACATCTTGGATCTGTGTAACCACCAAATCTTGCATTGAATTGTAATCTCCAACATTTGTGGTCCCACCCAGTGGGAGGTGATTAGGTCATGGGGGCAGATCCTTCTTAGCTTGGTGCTGTCTTTGCGACAGTGAGTGAGTTCACTTTACATGAGATCTGGTTATTTAAAGTGTGTGGCATCTCCCTGCCACCCTTACTTAAAGTGTGTGGCAGCACGCTTGCTCCTGCTCTGGCCATGTGATGTGACTGCCCCTGCTTCAGCTTTTGCCAAAAATAAAAGCTCTCTGGGGCCTCCGCAGAAGCCATGCAGATGCTAGTGCTATGCTTGCTGTACAGTCTGCAGAACTGTGGACCAATTAAACCTCTTTTCTTTATTAATTACTCAGTCTCAGGTATTTCTTTATAGTAATGCAAGAATGACCTAATATACCACCACTTGGGAAACAGGATGTAATGAACTGTTATAGCTGTATTTATTATCTACCCATCATGCATTTTGCTCCTCTTTTTTGGTCCCTTTTCTTATAAAAAGCACTTTGTGTCTGTGTATGACTATAACCTGCTCACTCCTGAACCCTTCACCTATATAATGGTTGAAACATTACCCAAGTCCACCAATTAGAGTCCTCATTCTTTAGACTCTGATTGGATCATCTATGGGCACATGATACAAGTCAGGCAAATCAGAATTTTTTTGAAACTTTGCTGAAACTCTTGGAAAAGATGCATAACCTTTCACTAAGATTTCCAGGTTGAAAGACAATTTAATCCACTGGGTGGTGGTTCTCTTTATTTCTCTGAACAGAACACTGAGAATGAAGCCATCGTGGATGGAAGTGAAGTTGAGAGATGGAGGAAGAGAAAATTTCCTAATCACATAGTTTTAATGCTGAGCTCAGTCATATCTAAGGCCCATTTACCCCTTTGACGTTCCCAGTTGGTGAGCCAATATATTCTTTTTGCCTGTTTGACTTAATTGGAGTCTGTTTCCTTAAAGAAGAGAAAAGAACTGATCTTACTCCTCTTATGCATCTAATATTCTTCTTCTGAATTAAAGTTTCAGTTTTACTTCTTGCCCTCTACACTTCTCTGATTTACAATATAAAGGCTTGCATGTGTAATTTTTCTCCTTTCACAGGTGCTAGACACAATCCTGACACAACAGGAACTCTATTGTGACCACCAGCAGAATTCAGGGCCACGTTGGTGGCTCTCATAAAATCACAGATTCACAAAATATGGCTGATTGTTTAGACATCTCTCTTTTGTGTCGTTACTTCTTTCCATATTTACACTTTTGTCTTCTTTCTACCATATTTACTTGACTTACTACTGGTATGTATTTCTTACAACTCTACAGCAGATAACACTTCTGGCAATTATGTCTAATATATTAAATATTCAATATAAATTTAATTCTTCTGCATTTATTCACTTTCTGCTTCTTGCAGAAATACTTTCATTTCACTTATTTAATATGAAAGAAAATAAATAGTAACCTAGTATGCAATCAGAACTTTTCCAACCACAAAGACTCAGCAGGTGTCGTGTAGAGAAGGCATTGTTGTCATTCAGCATTTAGATTGCTCTTTATATTCACAACATGCCATAATTCTCTTTACTTTCAGTACATTAATGCATGTTTTATCAGATGAGGTAAGAGTTCAACAAGGTCTCTTTCTAAAAGCAAAATAATTTCAAAGTCAATAAGTACCTAAGATGCTCATTGGAGAATTAAATTATACATTGTTCTGAGTTTGAAAGTCTGCTTTCTTCCATAAAAAGCTTATACATATATACACATATATATATACACATATATACATATAAACACACACACACGTGTGTGCGTGCACGCACATGCTAGTTTCAATTCTGGATATAATTTTACTAGAAGATAATTATTAGCATGATAACATTATTTTTAATTTAAATTTCTTACATTGAGAAACGATTGGTTCGTCCTATGTCTGACATAAGGTAAAAGACACTGGAAAATTTATTCATGAGTTTTAATTCTCATCATGGGAAGATATGTTGCCCCAGTGATTCCCAGGGTCAACATGTGGCTTTAAAAGTGTTTCCATGAAGACACACAATTTAAGGAAGCATGGTCAACACAATAGTCTATGGAATCTTAGTACCATGAAATGAAGCCAAAATACTAACCAGTTTTTCAGCATTACACCTCTGGCTTCTCACTGACACTGTATTGCTAAGTGGTACTCATTTTTAGCATTTATTTCTCTTTTACTCCTCCCCACCATTTCATGCCTCCCCTTGCCCAATACTCAGTACCCTCAAGCTGTTTCTTCACTTTTGAGAATTATCCATAGAGGTGTAAAAATATAAGCTTATTATTGTCTACTCCAAATTCAAGTCTGCTTTATTCTTTAAAGGAAAACAAAAGAGTTGTCTATGATTCTTGATTTGTGACCCTTGGTAAGGTCCCTGTCATGAATATTTCTCCAGTGCTCTGCCTCGTGGGCCGAAAATGTTACCAAAAGCACTATCTTTTCTTTGCTCAAATCTACTAACCTAAAATAATTCTTGTTAACAAATTATTGACAATTAGTGACTTTATATATTAACTTTGCCATGTAAAGCATTTTCTATTTTCATACAACCTTTGTGAACCAAAATGATTTTCAAAATTACCACTTAATACTACTTCAATAGATATGATACAAAATCCAAATCTCTAAATAGCAACAACAACAACAACAAAAGAAACTAATCAAAATTAACCTGAGATTCTTTGTTGGTAGTTTTGTTTGCTTGTGTTTTTGTTTGTTTATTTTTGCTCCAGTGAATGCATAACACCTAGCACAGTGGCTGGTACCCAGCAGGTACTTAGTAAATTACTGATAAACATAAACTAGAAGATGCATTTGTACTGGGCTCCTTTCATGGTTTTACTCAAGCTACTTTTGCCTAGGTTTGGAGCTGCCTGGATAGGACAGCTTATGACAAACCATTACTTGCCAATTACATCAATCATTCTTCAGATATTTTTTAATTAAGTTATAGGGTACATGTGCACAATGTGCAGTTTTGTTACATATGTATACATACATGTGCCATGTTGGTGTGCTGCACCCATTAACTCGTCACTTATATTAGGTATTTCTCCTAATGCTATCCCTTCCCCCTCCCCTGACCCCACAACAGGCCCTGGTGTGTGATGTTCCCCACCCTGTGTCCAAGTGTCTCATTGTTCAGTTCTCACCAATGAGTGAGAAAATGCAGTGTTTGATTTTCTGTCCTTGCGATAGTTTGCTCAGAATGGTGGTTTCCAGCTTCATCCATGTCCCTACAAAGGACATGAACTCATCCTTTTTCATGACTGCATAGTATTCCATGGTATACATGTGCAACATATTCTTAATTCAATCTATCATTGTTGGGCATTTGGGTTGCTTCCAAGTCTTTGCTATTGTGAATAGTGCCACAGTAAACATACATGTGCATGTGTCTTTATAGCAGTATGACTTATAATCCTTTGGGTATATCCAAGTAAGGGGATGGCTGGGTCAAATGGTATTTCTAGTTCTAGATCCTTGAGGAATCTCCACACTGTCTTCCACAATGGTTGAACTAGTTTACAGTCCCACCAACAGTGGAAAAGTGTTCCTATTTGTCCAGATCCTCTCCAGCACCTGTTGTTTCCTGACTTTTTAATAATCGCCATTCTAACTGGAGTAAGATGGTATCTCATTGTGGTTTTGATTTGCATTTCTCTGATGGTCAGTGATGATGAGCAGTTTTTCATGTGCCTGTTGGCTGCATAAATGTCTTCTTTTGAGAAGTATCTGTTCACATCCTTCACCCACTTTTTGATGGGGTTGTTTGATTTTTTCTTGTAAATTTGTTTAAAATACTGCCCAAGGTAATTTATAGATTCAATGCCATCCGCATCAAGCTACCAATGACTTTCCTCACAGAGTTGGAAAAAAATACTTTAATGTTCATATGTAACCAGAAAGAGCCTGCATTGCCAAGACAATCCTAAGCAAAAAGAACAAAGCTGGAGGCATCACGCTACCTGACTTCAAACTATACTACAAGGCTACAGTAACCAAAACAGTATGGTACTGGTACTTAAACAGAGATACAGACCAATGGAGCAGAACAGGGGCCTCAGAAATAACACCATCACATCTACAACCATCCAATCTTTGACAAACCTGACAAAAACAAGCAATGGGGAAAGGATTCCCTATTTAATAAATGGTGCTGGGAAAACCAGCTAGCCGTATGTAGAAAGCTGAAACTGGATCCCTTCCTTACACCTTACACAAAAATTAATTCAAGGTGGATTAAAGACTTAAATGTTAGACCTAAAACCGTAAAAACTCTAGAGGAAAACCTAGGCAATACCATTCAGGACATAGGCATGGGCAAGGACTTCATGACCAAAACACCAAAAGCAATGGCAACAAAAGCCAAAATAGACAAATGGGATCTAATTAAAGTGAAGAGCTTCTGCACAGCAAAAGAAACTACCATCAGAGTGAACAGGCAACCTACAGAACAAGAGAAAATTTTTACAGTCTAACCATCTGACAAAGGGCTAATATGCAGAATCTACAAGAAGTTAAACAAATTTACAGATTTTTTTATGAAACAATTTGTTTGATACCCATAAACCTTGAATCTCCTCATCAAAGCTGCTGAAAATTCTAATCTCTTCACTGAAGTTAAAGTTGCTCAATCACGAAGGACTTCGACTTCAAATTTGTATCGACTGTTTCTAAATGTGACCTCAGTGGAATCCTGGTCATAAAATGAGGTGGAGAACAAAGAATACTCACCTTAATCGCCCCTACAGGATTTACTAAAAATGTTGTTTAGTCAAGTCTATGTAAATAATATGAACTGACAATGATTTAGTTAGGTTTCTATAGAAGCTAGCACTGACCCAGGTTCAAGTCATCTTAGGAAAAATGTCATGTTTACTGACAAAATCCATGATGACTAGACAAGAAAAAAAATGTCAAAAATTGTGAAGACTCCCCCTTTCAGGGCCTAGATAGCATCTTTTCTTCCTGTGCTTGGTTCTCTTTATAAGCCAGCTTCTTCTGGTTACTGATGGGTCTGTTCCCTCATCACATATGCTTGCCCACAGCCCTATATCTTATTTTCAATCTTATTCCTAAATCAAGTAATTTTTTCAGTTAGACTAGCTTCTGGACACAATACCAGCTACCTCAGTCACTGAATGATGCCCGATTACAAATGCTCAAGGGAGTAATCTGAATGGTCCAGTTAATCTTTGTGCAAATATATATACGTGCATATATGTCATAAGTTACTAGCGAATGATATTTTGAAATTGGCACATACCTCTATTTTAATTCCTCATTATAAATAATAGGTGGTGAATATGGCAAATTAGATAGCAGGATCTGGTACAGAAATTTACACCAAAGTGAATGTGACCCAGGATAGAGGTAATCTACAATTATTAATAAAATAATTTATAACACTGTTGAGGAGTTTTCGATACAAAATGAGAAAAAAAACCTTCTAAGTTCCAAAAATTCAAATCTTCAGATTATTAGCACTTGAGACTTATTAGCTTTATAAAAGCAAAGAGTTCTCATTTGCTAGCCTGCAAATGACCCTATTATTTTTGTTATCTCTCTTTGTGTTTTGTGCATGATATTAGGGCTTTTTAATCATTCAAAAATTTTTTTCTGCCAGAAATTAGATACAGGTAATAGGGAAGAAAGAAAGAGAATCATCCTTTCACGCACAGAAAATTTAAAGTGTGAATACAAGACATTCAATTGTAATGAGTGTGATAGTGTCTTCCCCATGGCGGCACTCATTTCAGAGACGCATTGAGTATCTCTCTATTCTTAAGATCCATTTGCAACAAGGCAGAAATTCTGGGCCAAGTGCAGTGGCTCATGCCTGTAATCCCAGCACTTTGGGAAGCAGAAGTGGATCGATAACTTGAGGTTAGAAGTTCGAGGCCAACCTTGCCAAGATGGTGAAACCCCATCTCTGCTAAAAGATACACAAATTAGCTGGGCAAGGTGGCACGCACCTATAGTACCAGCTACTCTGAAGGCTGAGGCATGAAATTCATTTGAACCTGGGAGGTAGTGGTTGCAGTGAGCCAAGATCATGCCACTGCACTCCAGCATGGGCGACAGAATGAGACTCTTTCTAAAAAAAAAAAAAATCTGGAAAGTAATCCAGAACCCACACAAAGCAGGAAAATGGGACATTCATCCCATGTCTCATATTCCTAAGGAAGTTAATGATTTGGTTATGAATGACAAACTAAAAAATGCCATATATGCGATAGTCATATTTATGTATTAGGTATTAAGATGTAAATTTGTTTATAATACATTTAAAGAACAGCAATTTTATAATTCTGTTTGGATTTCTTCATTATTAACATGTTACAAACCTAAAAAGTTGGTAATGTTTTAGACCTCTCTCAGCTTCTTTGTAATCTCAGGACTCATGCATGTTCTTTATCTTACTCCCTGGCTCCTTTTTTTTTTTTTTTCTTTTATGAGACAAGGTCTTGCTCTGTCACCAGGCTGAAGTCAACTCTCACTGCAGCCTCAATCTGCTGGGCTCAAGTGATCCGCCCCCCTTAGTCTCCTGAAAAGTAGCTGGCACTACAGGCATGTGCTGTGATGCCCAGCTAACTTCTGTATTTTTAGAAACGTGGGTCTATATTGCCCAGGCTGGTTTCAAACTCCTGGCCTCAAATAATCTTCCTGTCTTGGCCTCTCAAAGAGCTGGAATTACAGGCATTCGCTGCTGTGCTCGGCCTACTCTCAGGCTCTTTAGATCTTAAACTATCTTCAGATTTACACGGGGTTATGAAAGGAAGTATCTGTTTTCTCCTTGGTCCACACTGTTAGAAGGGGAGGTTCAGTCCCTGAAAGAACCTTAAAGGAGCTTATCTATAACCATAGATGCAGCTGCCTCTCCAGTTCAAACTCTTGGTAACTTAGAACCACTATACTTACAAATTTTGTCATCTTCTCAAGTTCTGTTAAATGCCTTCTCCACATAGTCCATTTCTGGAATATAAATGCTTGTCTTCAAAAGCATTTTATCCAATCATTTATAAAGAAAAAGCAAATCTTTCATATTTTGATGTAATTTGCCGTTACAAATTATATTGACATTTTGACTTTTTATGAGTAATTAGTTGGATATAAAATAGCATTACTTTTAGTTAGTTGAACTATTCATTTCCGTGAAAACCACTAATGCAAATAAAAAATATTTTATCACTGCTAAGGTTGCCAACATCATGTTAAGATGAGGCCTTTCATTACCCTCCCTTTATTAATGCATTCCATTTCTATAAATTCCAGATCCTTTTACTTGAGACAAATAGTGCCACAGGAAACTGTTCAATCATTTAGTATTGCCAACTGCTAGATTTTGTCTTTCTCAAGTGATTATAGCTGCTTATGGACATAATGATCATAATTTTCCATTATAATTGAAGGAAGATTTAAGTGAAAGGGAAAGAAAACGTTTGCAACTAAGAATAAAGGATTTTCGGAAATAGCTTCTGATACTTCCAAAACACATTTGATACATTCTTCTTTGTGTACTTATTCGTTTATAACTTAGTGGTGCCAAGTTCTTATGTTATTTGTTTGTTTTGATCTTACTGTAGGAACAAAAACAATGTTTGATTATTACATTTTTAATATTCAAGGTTTCTAATATAAAACAATAAAAATTCATACTTAATGTATGCACCTATTCTTAAAAATAAGAATAATAATTACAGATACATCAATTCCATATATTTCGTTAAAATCCATTAATGTCACGAAAAATCATTATGTACATGAAGATTTTATTATTTAACATTATTCAAGTTTTTGCTACACTCTGGCCTCTTTAATAGCCCTTTCTTGTCCAGATAGGAATTTATCCAATTGTACAGATGCAGAATATATTTCATCTCATCAAAAGGGAGAAGGACTTACTCTGGCAAAGTGTAATACCTTCCAAGTGCAGTTTCTAAATTACCAGGGGTTAGAATTGGAGAGGCAGCTACATCTGCAGTTATAGATCACTTGTCTCCCAAGTCTTCCAAGTGCAGCTAATTTTGTTCTTTATATGAGAAGTTTATTATTATTATTATTATTATAAGTATGAAACACTCTAGTTATACAAAATGGCATACCAGCCTTTTCCCTGTCCCTTTAAAAATTAAGTATGGAACACTGAATTATTTTCGATATTTGTGTGCTGTGTATAAGGAGGTGGGTGTATTTTTCAAAAAACCTTGAAAAAAATCATGAAATGTAAAGTAGAACTCCCCATTTTTAAAATTAAAATATCAATTTCATAAAAATAAGCATTTTGTGAAAGCAAGTAATGTAGTAATCATATCAACAATCCATTTATTTTTCTCTTAATACTTGAGCCTGTATCTTGAAATAAAGACTTTAAAAGGTGTTGACTTTTTTTCTAATTATTAGTTTTGTATTTATAGTTTTCAATTAATTTAGGCTATTAGTGGAAATTATTATTTACAATTGGGTAAATATGGGAAGCAGAATTTGCATTTAGTCTTGAGGTCAGTGTGCGATTTCAGCAGCTGGAAGTAAAAACAAATGTGGAACAAAAAGTGTAGGAAAGGGAACTGATGATGATAAGAAGAATTCCTATACTAATATGGTTAGGCTTTGTGTCCCCACCCAAATCTCATTTTGAATTGTAAACCACATAATCCTCATCATCTCTATGTGTCAAGGGAGAGACCAGGTGGAGAAAATTGAATCATGGGGGCAGTTTTCCCCATGCTGTTCTCATGATAGTGACTGAGTTCACATGAGATCTGCTGATTTTATAAGAGGCTTTTCCCTCTTTACTAGGCACTTGTCCTTCCTGCTGCTTTGTGAAAAAGATGCCTTGCTTCCCCTTTGCCTTCTGCTATGATTGTAATTTTTCTGAGGCTTCCTCAGCCGTGCTGAACTGTGAGTCAATTAAACCTCTTTTCTTTCTAAACTATCCAGTCTCGGGTAGTTCTTTGTAGCAGCATGAAAATGGACTCATACATATGTACTACTTAGCTAATCTGTTCTGGCACTATGTTATTGGCTTTTCTGGTTATTTTGTAAAATTTAATCTTGATATAATCTTATTTTCTATGACATATGAGGAAACTAATGCAAGATATGTTATGTGACTACCCAGAATAAAGTATCAACTATTTGAATTACTAGAATTAAGAAGTTACTTTTAGTCTAGGTCTTTGGGACATCAGTGAATGCTATTTCAAATACAACTATCAAGTGAACAGAAAGTGCTGAGTTTTCCATAGGTCCTCCAAAGAACCCAAAATTATTCTTGTGACATTAGTTTGCATTATGTTGAAAACTGCTATGACTTTCTTTGTTTTGCTTTATGTTACTGCATTTCATTTTATTTTATTTTTTTCAGGGGAAAAATATTTCAGCTCTTGTCTTGAACTAAGTTATGAAAATTATGGTGAGGAAAATTCTGTATGTGCTATGTACTATATTCATATACAAATTTATATGCTATATGTTTCTTTACTTTAAGAAATTTATTTTAAATACGATTTTTATAATATGGTTGGGAAGTCAGTAACCCTTACCATTGGCGGAAATAACCATAATGTTATTAACTACTAATTTTTTGCGGTTTTTTGTATCATTATGAGATCTCATTACAAACAATAATATCTAAATCCCATTTGAAAAAATAATGCATACATACATTTGGCAAACTCCAATATTCTTGCATGAAACTTTTAGACTCCTACTTGCATAATTACTGTTTCTGAAGATACGTAAGAAGACTTACTCTCATCTGCAGGGACAGTTCGCTTAAAGACAGTTTGACCTCAACAACCTACAGTGGCATACATTTGGCAAACTCCAGTTTTCTTTCCATAGAGGAGTACAAGATGCCTTATTTTGGCCCTGTCTTTAATTCCTAAAGAGGCAGACTCCTCTAGCCACTTTCCTACTTTCAAAATTAACTAAACATAAGAAAATAGTCAGTGTCTGTGTTCACTCAGTCTATGTTCAAGTGCAACCATAAACTCCACAGGGTATATCAGACTCTCTCAAGTACTCTCCATGTTCCAATCTAATAAATTTCCAAATCATTTCTTTTTCTTCCATTTTTTTTTTACATTTTCCTAAGTATGGTAATTGCAATTCTATTAAACTTATAGGCTATAAACTCCTACAGCTGGATCATCTGAGTCTTTTCCAGTTGTCTGTTTTTTTCCCTTAGAAATATCATCTGGAACCTCTAACGAGATTAATAGAAAATTATAATCAACCTAAAATTACCAGATATTCCAAGAGACAGGATAAGCCCCAAATGAAGGGGAAAACCAAGCATTATACATATATAAATTAATAAATAAATAATAAATAGGGTTATGCACCACATAATAATGTTTTAGTCAACTACAGGACACATATATGAAGGCAGTTCAAATAAGATTATAGTGAGTTGAAAAATTCCTTTCACTTAGTGATGTTGTAATACAATACATTATTCACATGTTTTTTGGTGATAATTGTGTAAATAAATCTACCACTCTGCCAGTCATATAAAAATGTAGCACAGAGTGATGTAGAGTACATGATATTGATAATCATAATGATTACTATGTCACTGATTTATGTATTTACATTATACTTTTTATTGTTCTTTTAGAATATACACCTTCTACTTATGAAAGCAAAGGTGAACTATAAAACAACCTTAAGCAGGTGCTTTTAAAGGCATTATTCTCATAGGACATGACAGCTCTATGTGTGTTATTGCTCCTGAAGATCTTCCAGAAAAACAAGATGTGAATGTGACAGGTGGTAAAATTGATTATCCTAACCTTGTGTAGGCATAAGCTAATGTGTGTGTTTATGTCTTCATTTTTAAAAAATTAACTCACAACGTCAAATAAATATACTTTAAGAATAGATAAAAGCCTATAGAACAAGAATATGAAGAAAGAAAACCTTTTGAATAGTTGTACAACATGTTCATGTTTTAAGTGTAATTACAAAAGAAGTTTAAAATATTAAGATTATAAAGTAAAAAAAGTCACAGTAAGCTAACATTCAATAACAACACATTGTTATTAAATAAATTTATTTTAAATTTTTGTGCAGCCTAAGTATACAGTGTTTATAAAGTCTGCAGTAGTGTGCAATAATGTTCTAGGCCTTCACATTCACTCGCCACTCACACACTGACTCACCCAGAGCAACTTCTAGTCCTGCAAGCTTCATTCATGGTAAGTGCCCTACACAGGTGTACCATTTCTTAAAATCTTTTATAATGTATTTTTACTGTGTCTTTTCTATATTTGGATACGTTTAGATAGACAAATACTTACCATTGCATTACAATTGCCTACAGTATTCCATACAGTAACAGTTGTAAAGGTTTGTAGCCTAGGAGCAAGAAACTATCACACTTAGCAATCAGCTAGGTATGTACGAGACTATACCATCTAGGTTTGCATAAGTACACGCTATGATGTTTGTACAATGACAAAATTGCCTAACAACACATTTCTGAGAAGGTGTCCCCATTGCGAAGTGGCATATGACTATTTATATGTGTGTGTGTGTGTGTGTGTGACCCTCTCTCTTTCTCTCTCTGAAGATTTTTGAGAAACAATGATACTTTTAAAAACTTAGAAGCCTGGAAAGAGAAACAAATATAGTTATTAAGAACAATAATTTAGTTAGTATAGTAGCATTATCAGTGATACACATTTTTTGTTATTACACAGGTTCTTTATAAATAGTTATTTTAATGATTTTAGTCACAACAAAACAGAAAATATATATATATATATTCCTAATTTTTAAAGTAGGCAAGTATTTCTTTTTATTTGTTCTGGTTTATTTGATGTGTGTCCTAAATAAAATACTTGTTTTCCCCCCAAAAAAATTCTGGACATGAAGAGTTCAGTCTCTATTCTCAATATAAAGGCCGATTTAAGTCTCACTAGTAAGAAAATGGAATGCAGCTTATAATGTGGAAATATTTCTTATTCTTTCACTTTGTGTTAGCCAGGATTAATCATTTTCGGCTTTTCAGAAGATGGGAATTCATAATATGAATGGTCATTACTCTACAGAGTTGTAATTCATACAACATTTTTTTCTTAGTAATAAAGCATCTATTTTTATTGTTATCTAATATGTCAAGTAGTGCTTATATTACCTGGGCCAATGTTAATTTAACAAAAACATTCTGAATATTTGTGCCAAGAGAGGTTCAATTATGTTATTGCTCTACTGTTTCAGCCAGTCTTTATTTTCAAAGAATAGAGAAAAACCTATAAAACAAGGATATGAAGAAAGAAAACCTTTTAAATAGTTGTATAACATGTTCGTGTTTTACAACATGGTTCTTAGAACCACCTTTAATTAAGGGTCTAATACATTTCTCCCCTTTCATTATCTGTTTGTAAATCCATCACAAGGTAAAAAATGTAAGATGGAATACATGAAAATTTGCCACATCATAACTAACAGATAAATCATGTAGCCATGAGCATGATAGCCAAGTTATCCCTCTAGGTAGCTAAATGTAAACTCCTTGGATAAAGTTATTAATGGAAGAGAAATGGATTGGGGAAAGAAAAAGAGTATCTGAGGAATTATACTAACTACAAATACTTTACTCTAAACAATTCCTGCTCAGAAACAATGACACATTATTCATACATTCATTCTGTAGATTGTAAGTTTGTTAAAGGCAGAGAAAACAAGGTCCTACTCATCACTGTTTAAGCAGCACCTAGCATAGTAGCTTACATATGGTAGAAAGTTAAAATAACATACTGAATAGCTGTTGGTATTTATAAAATTAGCTTCCAACTCTGTGGGGTCCTTCATCCTGAAAACATTGCAATGATCTGCCAGTGAGTGTGAATTAGAAGCCTCTAATTCCATTCTCTGTGCAATCTTTTCTCCTCCTATAAACTTCAAAATGCCAGCCTCATTACTGAGACTAATTATTATTAATTCAGAAAAGCTACAGGTGTTTACTAAGTATCCACAAAGTAATAAGCACCATGTTAGGTAAACAAGTCAAACACACACTCAATTACTCAATTTCCTATAGCTCACAGTCTGTTAAAACAGTCAAATTCAAAATAATGGAATTAGTGGTAAAATGGGAATAGTAGAGGGTACACTCTAAATAGGAAGATACCTAAACACGTTGCATTATGTCAGGAAAAGCTCCAAAGAGAAAGAGGTATTTAATCTGAGAAGTGAATGAAATAGAAGCTGGTAAAATGGAGATTTGAGAATGAATGTTTCCGGAAGAAAGTTCCGTAGCTCAAACAAAACCTTTAGTTGAGAGAAACTTTGGCTTCAATGAGAAATGGAAAGAAATTCAATAATTCTGATGTAGATAATGGGTGAGGGGAGAGATGAGGATGAAATACTGCCTGGGGTAAAGGAAGGAAAGTAAAAAGAAGCTAGATTATAAAAGACCTTGTAAATTCCCACATCTGTGCTTTTATGTCATCTTTGATATTTACAAATCAGTTTTATCTTTGAATTGCCCAGTTTTTGACTTATTATCCATTGAATTTGCAATCGAATTTTCCCATATATCCTAAAGGACTTCAGATCAGATAAATGTGAAAAGTTATTTCTATATTTGGTAAAGTTTAACACATTCATTCGATTCTTGTAATTTTTAAAGAATTTCATTGATTGGGATATTTATGGAAACCTACAGATGATAACCAGAAAATCCTCAGGAAAAAAGTAACTTTCAAAGTATACCTGGAAATAAATTATTTACATACTAAAATAATCTTATCTAGTTGAGATATTATACATTTTTATGTATTATAATTTGAATTTGAGAACTATTAGAATACATTATTTAGTAAGCAAATGAAACACTATTGGTTTCCAAATCCCAAAAAGAGCATATGTAGAACAAATCGTAGATCAAATCAATTTCTCCTTTAAATAGTCCATTTAGACTTCATGCTTTGTACATTGTAACAAATAGAATGCCCCACAGCTACAGGAAACAAAGTATTTAACTTGAAATAAGTTTAATTAAATTTTTATGTCTTATAATGAAAAGGCCTGATAGTAGAACTTTATGAAATATTACCCCACATGTTCAAAAATATGACTGAGAACCTTAGAACCCTTTTTCTCTCTGCCATTCTCACAGCATTGGTCTTGTCTTCTTTCTAACTCTCCTACTGTCACACACTGGGTGCTGCAGTTCCATGCATCACACAAAAACACAATAATGTCCAGTGGGGAAAATAAGGTGCAGCCTCCTCCAATTTAGTTATTTTAAAAAACAGACATATTTCCAAGAAACCCTGTAGCTGACATTTCTTCACTTCCAATTGGACGGAACTGTTACCACATGCCAGTCCTACATTAATCATCTATAAATGGTTTGAGATTTCCATGATGAGTTTACACTAAAGCAGATTTACTTTTAAATTTAGGACAGAATTGTTACGCTTTTACAGTAGATAAGTGAACAAAATCAGATGCAGTTCATAAAAAAGAAGGAAAGAAATTGTTGTTGGTTATAAATAGAAATCATATACTGTCTGATATATTCACTCCCACATGACCCGTAAAATAATAATATAATACAATTTTATTTTATTAATAAAATAACATAATTATATTATTAATTTTATTAATATTTGGACAAAGCATGAAGTTATGTTCAGTGGATAATTATGTACTTACTGTACTGTCAAAATTACTATTTTGATTCTTGGCTTTGTTGCTGTATTTGGCTGGTCTTGTATTTCTATAAAGAAATACCTGAGACTGGGTAATTTGTCTCACGGTTCTGCCATCTGTAAAGGAAGTATATATAGGAGCATCTGCTCTGGAGAGGTCTCAAGAAGCTTCCAGTTATGGTGAAAGGCAAAGGGGGAGCAGTCACATATCATGGTGAGAATGAATGGGAACGAGAGAGAAAGAGTGGGGGCAGGGAGGTGTCACACACTTTTGAATGACTAGATCTCTCAAGAATTTACTATCAGGAAGACAGCAGTAAGCCATGAGAGATCTGCCCCCATGATCCAAAAACCTCCCACCAAGCCCCACCTCCAGCACTGGGAATTACAATTCAACATGAGATTTGAGCAGGGATAAGTATGCAAAGTATATAAATTGCCATTAATATTATATTAATTATAATTGTACTTATTATAATTATAATTATAATTAATATATATGAGCATTTGCTTATAGATAGACATTTCTAAATTGCTTCATAAGGCATGAACATATTTAACTTGAATGATATTATAGGGATAAAGGATAATCTGTAAAGTGCTATTCACAAAAACTAGCACATGCTACATGCTCAGTAATTGACAGGCAAATCGATGCCCCATAAAAGGCATAAAAGTAGATGATGGATTTTGTTTATTCCTGAGTTGTTCTTAATGCTCACCTATGTAGTAATACATGGCAAATGCAGTTCATATCTTTTTATATTTTCTTCATCTAAAATAATCATATTTGTATGACTTTATAGTCAGTGGGCTAAGTTGTCTTCACTACATATTGTTTGAAAATACGTCTGTGGGAGATTTTAGTAGTCAGTAATGTAATTCCCAAGGTGATAAAATACAGATCTCATGGATAAGGAAATGGTAAAATCCAATAGGATAAATCCAACAGGAAAATATTTTTGGCTGAGGGGTATACGATTGACTACCTATGTTACTAAGCAGTGTCTCTTATATTAAAAAGGGTTTTTATCTTTCCCAAAACAAAAATAGCAAATCAAATTGAAGCAGGTTGCATAGAATTTAATATATTGGCACATGATTTTATTTTTGTAATTTTTTTTTTTTTACTTTTTTGAAGTTCAGGGGGACATGTGTAAGTTTGTTTTATAGGTAAACTTGTGTGTGTCATGAGGGTTTGTTGCACAGATTATTTCATCAGCCAGGTATTAATCCTAGTACCCATTAGTTATTTTTCCTGATCCTCTCCTGCCTCCCACCTGAAAACTCGAAAGACCAAAATGTGCATTGTTCCCCTCTGTCCACGTGTTGTCATCATTTACCTCCCACTTACAAGTGAGAACATACAATATTTGGTTTTCTGTTCCTGTGCTAGTTTGCTAAGGATAATGGCCACCAGCTCTATCCATGTCCCTGCAAAGAACATAATCTCATTTTTTTTTATGGCTGCGTAGTATTCCATGGTATATCTCTACCACATTTTCTTTATCCAGACTAATATAGGTGGGCATTTAGGTTGATTCTATGTCTTTGTTTTTGTGAATAGTGCCACAATGAACACATCTGTGCATATGTCTTTATAATATAATGATTTATATTCCTTTGGGTATGTATCCAGTAATGAGATTGCTGGGTTGAAGGGTATTTCTGTCTTTAAGTCTTTGAGGAATTGCCACACTGTCTTCCACAATGGTTAAACTAATTTACACTCCCACCAACAGTGTATAACTGTTCTTTTTCCCCAAAACCTTGGAGCATCTGTTATTATTTGACCTTTTAATAATAGCCATTCTGACTGGTGTGAGATGGTATCTCCTTGTGGTTTTGATCTGCATATCTCTAATGATGAATGATGTTGAGCTTATTTTCATATGATTGTTGGCCACATGTATGTCTTCTTTTAAAAAGTGTCCGTTAATGTCCTTTGCCAGCTTTTTAATGGGGTTGTTTGTTTTTCTCCTGTGAATTTGTTTAAGTTTTTTACAGTTGCTGCATATTAGATCTTTGTTGAATGTGTCCTTCGCAAACATTTTCTCCCATTATGTAGGCTGTCTGTTACTCTGTTGATAGTTTATTTTGTGGTGCAGAAGCTCTTTAGTTTAATTGGATTCTATTTATCAATTTTGGTTTTTTTTTTTAATTGTTTTTGTCATCTTCGTCAAGAAATCTTTGCCTGTGCCTATGTCGTGAATGGTATTGCCTAGGTTGTCTTTCAGGATTTATACAATCTTGAGTTTTACATTTAAATCTTTAATCCATCTTGAGTTAATTTTTGTATATGGTGTACAGAAGGGGTCCAATTATAATATTCTGGATATGGCTAGCCAGTTATCCCAGCACAATTTGTTGAATACAGAATACTTCCCCATTGCTTATTTTTGCAAGATTTATTGACGGTCACACAGTTGTATATGTGCAGTCTTAATTCTGTGTTCTCTATTTTGTTCCATTGGTCTATGTGTCTGTTGTAGTGCCAGCATGATGCTGTTTTGGTTAGCCCTATAGTATAGTTTGAAGAAGGATGACATGATGCCTCCAGCTTTGTTCTTTTTGCTGAGGATCGCCTTGGCTATTTGGGCTCCTTTTCGGTTCCATTTGAATTTTAAAATAGTTTTTTTTCTAGTTCTGCAAAAAATCTTAATGATTGTTTAATAGGAATAGCATTGAATCCATTAATTGCTTTGGGCAGTATGACCATTTTAACAATGTTGATTCTTCCCATCCATGAGCATGGAATGTTTTTCCATTTTTTTGTGCCATCTTTGATTTCTGTGAAAAGTGACTTGTAGTTCTCCTGGTAGAGATCTTTCACCTCCCTAGTTAGCTGTGTTTCTAAATATCTCATTCTTTTGTGGCAATTGTGAATAAAAGCTCATCCCTGATCTGGTTCTTGGCTTGATCATTCTTTTATATAAGAATGCCAGTGATTTTTGCACACTGATTTTGCATTCTGAGACTTGTTGAAGTTCTTTATCAGCTTAAGAAGCTTTTGAGATGAGACTAGGGGTTTTCTATTTACAAAATGCATGTCATCAGCACAGGGATAACTTAACTTTCTCTCTTCCTATTTGGATGCTCTTTATTTATTTCTCTTGCCTGATTGACCTGGTCAGGACTTCCAATACTATCTTGAATGAAAATGGTGACAGTGGGCATTCTTGTCTTGTATTCGTTTTTAAGGGGAATGCTTCCAGGTTAGCCCATTCAATATGATGTTAGCTATGCGTTTGTCATATACTGCTCTTATTATTTTGAGGTATGTTCCTTCAATGCATAGTTTATTGAGAGTTTTTAACACGAATGATTGTTGAAGTTAATTGAAAGCCTTTTCTTCATCTATTGAGATAATTATGTGTTTTTTATCTTTAGTTCTGCTTATATGATGAATCACGTTTATTGATTTGCACACGCTGAGCCAACCTTGAATCCCAGGGTGAAGCCTACCTGATATTTGTGGGTAAGATTTTTGATGGGCTGCTGGATTTGGTTTGCCAGTATTTTGTTGAAGGTTTTTACATCAATGCTCATCAAGGATATTGGTCTGAAGTTTTGTTGTTGTTGTTGTTGTTGCATCACTGCCAGCTTTTGGTATGAGGAGGAAACTGACCTCATAGAATAAGCTAGAGAGGGATCTCTCCTCCGATTTTTTTTGAAATAGTTTTAGTAGGAATTGTACCAGCTCTTCTTTGTACATCTGGTAGAATGCAGCTGTGAATCCAGCTGGTCCTGGACTTATTTTGGTTGGTAGGCTATTTATTACCGCCTGATTTCAGAGCTCATTATTGGTCTGTTCAGGGATTCGATTTCTTCCTGGTTCAGACTTGGAAGAGTGCATGTGTCCAGGAATCTAACCATTTCTTCTAGATGTTTACAGAATTGTTCATTATATTCTCTGATGGTTGTATTTCTGTGGAGTCAGTGGTAATATCCCCTTGTATTTCTGATTGTGTTTATTTAAATCTTCTATCTTTTCTTCTTTATTCATTTAGATAGTGGTTCATTTTATTAGTTTTTTCAAAAAAACAACAGTTTATATAATATTTGATCTTCTGAATGGATTTTCATGTCTTAATATCCTTCAGTTCAGATCTGATTTTGGTTATTCCTTGTCTCCTGCTAGCTTTGTGATTTGCTTGCTTTTGGTTCTCCAGTTCCTTTAGTTGTGATGTTATGTTGTAAATTTGAAGTCTTTCTACCTTTTTGATATGGGCATTTTGTGCTATAAATCTCCTGCTTAACACTTCCTTAGCTGGGCTCAGATATTCTGCTAAATTGTATCTTTGTTCTCGTTATTTTCAAATAACTTGTTGATTTCTGCCTTAATTTCATTATTTACCCAAAGGTTATTCAGCAGCAGGTTATTCAATTTCCATATAATTTTATGGTTTTGGATGAATTTCTTAATATTGATCTCCAATTTTATTGTTTCTGTGGTCTGAGACACTGCTATTACTTCATTTCTTTTGAATTTGCTGAGGAGTATTTTACTTCTGATTATGTGATTGATTTCAGAGTAAGTGCCATGTGGTGATGAGAAGAATGTATATTCTATTGTTTTGGAGTAGAGAGTTCTGTAGGTGTCTATCAGGTCCATTTGATTTAATGCTGAGTTCAGGTCCTGAATATCTTTGTTAATTTTCTGTCTCTATGATCTGTCTCATATGGTCGGTGGGGTGTTAATTATGTGTGAATATTAACACATATTATGTGAAAATATAAGTCTTTTTGAAGTTCTCTAAGAACTTGCTTTCCGAATGTAGGTGCTCTTGTATTTTGGTGTGTATATGTTTAGGATAGTTAGATCTTCTTGTTGAATTGAACCCTTTACCATCATGTAATGTTCTTCTTTGTATTTTTGTTATCTTTGTTGGTTTAAACTCCTTTTTTTTTTTTCAGAAATAAGATTTCAACCTCTGCTCTTCCTTTTTTCCATTTACTTGGTAAATTTCCTCAATACCTTTATTTTGAGCCTATGTGTGCTTTGCATGTGAGATGAGTCTCTTCAAGACAACATACCATTGGGTCTTGGTTCTTTATCCAGCTTACCACTCTGTGTCTTTTGTTTTGGACATTTAGCCCATTTACATTTAAGATTAGTATTGATATTTGTGGATTTGATTCTGTCATCATGATGTTAATTGGTTATTTTGCAGGTTCATTTATTTAGTTGCTTTATAGTTTAACTAGTCTGTATACTTCAGTGTGCTTTAGTAGTGGCTGATAATGGTCTTCTCTTTTCATATTAAGTGCTTCTTTCAGGAGCTCTTGTAAGGCAGGTTTGTTGGTAAGGAGTTTCCTCAGCATTTGTTTATCTGAACGGGATGTTATTTATCTTTTGCTTATGAAACTTAGTTTGGCTGGATATAAAATTCTGGGTTGGAATTTCTTCTCTTTAAGAATGTTGAATATTGATACCCAATCTCTTCTGGCTTAGGATTTCAGCTGAAAGTTCTGCTATTATTCTGATGGACTTCCTTTTGTATGTTATCTGGCCTTTCTCTCTAGCTGCCTTTAACATTTTTTCTTTCAATTCGACCTTGGAGAAATTGATGATTATGTGTCTTGGGGATGATCTTCTTGTGGAATATCTTACTGGGGTTCTTTACATTTCCTGAGTTTGAATGTTAGCCTCCCTAGCTCGGTTGGGATGTCCTCATGGGTAATATATCCTGAAATATGTTTTCCAAATTGATTCCATTCTCCCCATCTCTTTCTGGTATACAATGAGTTGTAGATTTGGTTTATTTACATAATCCCATATTTCTTGGAGGTTTTGCTCATTCCTTTTTATCTGTTTTCTCTATTCTTATCTGCCAGTCTTATTTCAGAAAGCCAGTGTTCAAGTTCTGAGATTATTTCCTCCATGTGCTCTATTCTGCTATGAATACTTGAGATTGCATTATGATATTCTTGTAGTATGTATTTTATCTATATCAGATCTATCAAGCTGCTTTGCCAAGAATTCACGTTCTGTGTGTCAGATTGTTGGAATGGGTTCATGAAGGGATCTCCTGTCCTGAGGGATGCAAAGATTCATGGGAGAATAGTGGGTTCCCAGGGTCACATCTTCACTCAAAGCATCCCTGGATGGGAGTGGTTCCCTGTCAGTCCTGGCTGGGTTGTTATCCTGCCTTGTTTTTATCCATTTTCTGGGGGTCAAGTTGTTTCCTTGATTAGTCCCAGTGTGAGAACCTGGATGTTCCAGTTGAAGGTGCTGTATTTACTTGCTCCTTTCTTTCCTGCTTTTGAGAGTCATGCACACTAGCTGCCTCTAGTCACCCATTTTGACCACTCCTTTCGTGTGATATTATTAACTGCATAAAGTAGAAAATAATTTTTGGATCTATTGCATATATTTACATACCTATATTTAATACATGTGTTAGCTTAATAATCACACTAAGTTTGGAAAGGAGACTTCAGTTTTTATACATGGTTACAACCTGTAAGTTTGTTATCCCACAAGCCAGGAAGCAGAAGCTCCAACCAAAGCCCAGAAACAGGCACTTCAAATAGAAGAAGATTTGGGGTAGGAGACTTATGCTGAATGGGTTGGCTAAGGATACATATTTAACAAGTTACAGGAGGAGCTATGTATATTCATGAAGGTGGTCCTGGCACATATGAATTGAACAAACACACATGTAACATACAACTCATGTTCACGTTGGAGCAGAGACTTACCATGAAATGTATTACAAATAGGCTAGATATGTCAAAAAATCATTTCAGGACACATAAGCACTCAAGTGTGCAGCCTCCACAAACTGGCAAGAATCAGTTTATGGTCAGTAGTCTTGTTTTGTTTTTTTCTTTTTTTTTTTTAAATTTGACTGTAAGTTCTAGGGTATATGTGTGCAACATGCAGGTTTGATACATAGGTATACATGTGCCATGTTGGTTTGACGTACCCCTCAGCTCATCATTTACATAGGTATTTCTCCTAATGCTATCCCTCCGCCAGCCCCCCACCACACAACAAGTCTCAGTGTGTGATGTTCTCTGTCCTGTGTCCAAGTGATCTCATTGTTCAATTCCCACCTATGAGTGAGAACATGTGGTGTTTGGTTTTCTGTCCTTGTGATTGTTTGCTGAGAATGATGGTTTCCAGCTTCATCCATGTTGCTGCAAAGGACATGAACTCATCCTTTTTTATGGCTGCATAGTATTCCACAGTGTATATATGCAACATTTTCTTAATCCAGTCTACCTTTGATGGATATTTGAGCTGGTTCCAAGTCTTTGCTATTGTGAATAGTGCCTCAATAAACATACATGTGCATGTGTCTTTATAGTAGCATAATTTATAATCCTTTTGGTATATACCTAATAATTGGACTGCTGTGTCAGATGGTATTTCTGGTTCTGGATCCTTGAGGAATTGCCACACTGTCTTCCACAATGGTTTAACTAATTTACACTCCCACCAACAGTGTAAAAGTGTTCTTATTTCTCCACATCCTCTTCAGCATCTGTTGTTTCCTGACTTTTTAATGATCACCATTTAACTGATGTTAGATGATATTTCATTGTGGTTTTGATTTGCATTTCTCTGATGACCAGTGATGATGAGCATTTTTTCAATGCCTGTTGGCTGCAAGGATGTCTTCTTTTGAGAAGTGTCTGTTCATATCCTTTGCCCACTTTTTGATGGGATTTTTTTTCTAGTAAATTTGTTTGAATTCTTCTTAGATTCTGGATATTAGCCCTTTGTCAGATGGGTAAATTGAAAAAATTTTCTCCCATTCTGTAGGTTGCCTGTTCACTCTGATGGCAGTTTCTTTTGCTGTGCAGAAGCTCTTCACTTTAATTAGATCCCATTTGTCTATTTTGGCTTTTGTTGTCATTGCTTTCAGTGTTTTGGTCATGAAGTCCTTGCCCATGCCTATGTCCTGAATGATATTGCCTAGGTTTTCTTCTAGGGTTTTTATGGTTTTAGGTCTAACATTTAAGTCTTTATTCCACCTTGAATTAATTTTTGTATAAGGTGTAAGGAAGGGATCCAGTTTCAGCTTTCTACATATGGCTAGCCAGTTTTCCCAGCACTATTTGTCAAATAGGGAATTCTTTCCCCATTGCTTGTTTTTGTCAGGTTTGTCAAAGATCAAGTGCTTGTAGATGTGGTGGTGTTAGTTCTGAGGCCCTTGTTCTGTTCCATTGGTCTGTATCTCTGTTTGGGTACCAGTACCATGCTGTTTTGGTTACTGTAGCCTTGCAGTATAGTTTGAAGTCAGGTAGCGTGATGCCTCCAGCTTTGGTCTTTTGGCTTAGGATTGTCTTGGCAATGCGGGCTCTTTTTTGGTTCCATATAAACTTTAAGGTAGTTTTTCTTCCAATACTGTGAAGAAAGTCATTGGTAGCTTGATGGGGATAGCATTGAATCTTAAATTACTTGAGGCAGTATGATCATTTTCATGATATTGATTCTTCGTATCTATGAGAATGGAATATTCTTCCTTTTGTTTGTGTCTTCTTTTATTTCCTTGAGTAGTGTTTTGTAGTTCTCCTTGAAGAGTTCCTTCACATCCCTTGTAAGTTAGATTCCTAAGTATTTTATTCTCTTTGTAGCAATTATGAATGGAGGTTCACTCATAATTCAGCTCTCTATTTGTCTGTTAATGGTTTATAGGAATGCTTGTGATTTTTGCACATTGATTTTGTTTCCTGAGACTTTGCTGAAGCTGCTTATCAGCTTAAGAAGATTTGGGGCTGAGAAAATGGGGTTTTCTAAATATACAATAATGTCATCTGCAAAGAGGGACAATTTGACTTCCTCTTTTGCTATTTGAATACCCTTTGTTTCTTTCTCTTGCCTGATTGCCCTGGCCAGAACTTCCAACATTATGTCGAATAGGAGTGGTGAGGGAAACCATACTTATCTTGTGCCGGTTTTCAAAGGGAATGCTTCCAGCTATTGCTCATTCAGTATGATATTGGCTGTGGGTTTGTCATAAATAGGTCTTATTATTTTGAGATACATTCCATCAATACCTAGTTTATTGAGAGTTTTTAGCATGAAGGGCTGTTGAATTATGTCAAAAGCCTTTTCTGCATCTATTGAGATGATCGTGTCATTTTTGTCACTGGTTCTGTTCATGTGATGGGTTACATTTCTTTGATTTGTGTATGTTGAATCAGCCTTGCATGACAGGGATGAAGCCAACTTGATCGTGGTGGATAAGCTTTTTGATGTGCTGCTGGATTCGGTTTGCCAGTATTTTATTGAGGATTTTCGCATTGATGTTCATCAGGGACATTGGTCTAAAATTCTCATTTTTGTTGTGTCTCTGCCAGGTTTTGGTATCAGGATGATGCTGGCCTCATAAAATGAGTTGGGAGGATTCCCTCATTTTCTATTGATTGGAATAGTTTCAGAAGGAATGTTGCCAGTTCCTCTCTTTGTACCTCTCGCAGAATTCGGCTGTGAATCCGACTGGTCATGGACTTTTCTTGGTTGGTAGGCTCTTAATTATTGCCTCAATTTCAGAGCCTGCTGTTGGTCTATTCAGAGATTAAACTTTTTCCTGGTTTAGTCTTGGGAAGGAGTATATGTCCAGGAATTTGTCCATTTCTTCTAGATTTTCTAGTTGATTTACATAAAGGTATTTATAGTATTCTCTGACAGTAGTTTGTATTTCTGTGGGATCAGTGGTGATATCCCCTTTATCATTTTTTATTGCATCTATTTGATTCTTCTCTTTTCTTCTTTGTTAGTCTTGCTAGCAGTCTATCAATTTTGTTGATCTTTTCAAAAAAAACCAGCTCCTAGATTCACTGATTTTTTGAAGGGTTTTGTGTGTCTTTATCTCTTTCAGTTCTACTCTAATCTTAGTTATTTTTTGCCTTCTGCTAGGTTTTGAATTTGTCTGCTCTTGCTTCTCTAGTTCTTTTCATTGTGATGTTAGGGTGTCAATTTTAGATCTTTCCTGCTTTCTCTTATGGGCATTTAGTGCTATAAACTTCCCTCTAAACGTTACTTTAAATGTATCCCACAGATTCTGGTATGTTGTGTCTTTGTTCTCATTGGTTTCAAATACATCTTTATTTCTGTCTTCATTTCGTTATTTACCCAGTAGTCATTCAGGAGCAGGTTTGCAGTTTCCATGTAGTTGTGCAGTTTTGAGTGAGTTTCTTAATCCTGAGTTCTAATTTGATTGCACTGTGGTCTGAGAGACAGTTTTTCGTGATTTTGTTCTCTTACATTTGCTGAAGAGTGTTTTACTTCCAATTATGTGGTCAGTTTTAGAATAAGTGTGTTGTGATGCTGAGAAGAATGTATATTCTGTTGATCCGGGGTGGAGAGTTCTGTAGATGTCTATTAGGTCTGCTTGTTGAGTTCAGGTACTGGATATCCTTTTTAACCTTCTGTCTTGTTGATCTACTGTTGACAGTGGGGTGTTAAAATATCCCATTATTATTGTGCAGGAGGCTAAATCTCTTCGTAGGTCTCTAAGGACTTGCTTTATGAATCTGGGTGCTCCTGTATTGGGTGAATATGTATTTAGGATAGTTAGCTCTTCTTGTTGAATTGATTCCTTTACCATTATGTAATTCCCTTCTTTGACTCTTTAGATCTTTGTTGATTTAAAGTCTTTTTTATCAGAGATTAGGATTGTAACCCCTGATTTTTTTTTTCTTTCCATTTGCGTGGTAGATCTTCTTGCATCCTTTTATTTTGAGCCTATGTGTGTCTTTGCATGTGAGATGGGTCTCCTGAATACAGCACACTGATGGATCTTGATTCTTTATCCCATTTGCCATCTGTGTCTTTTAATTGGGGCATTTAGCCCATTTACATTTATAATTAATACTGTTACGTGTGAATTTGATCCTGTCATTGTGATGTTTACTGGTTATTTTGCCCATTAGTTCATGCAGTTTCTTCCTAGCATCGACGGTCTTTACATTCTGGCATGTTTTTGCAGTGGCTGTTACCGGTTGTTCCTTTCCATGTTTAGTGTTTCCTTCAGGAGCTCTTTCAATGCAGGCCTGGTTGTGAAAAATATCTCTCAGCATTTGCTTGTCTGTAAAGGATTTTATTTCTCCTTCACTTATGAAACTTAGTTTGCCTGGATATGAAATTCTGGGTTGAAAATTCTTTTCTTTAAGAATGTTGAATATTGGCCCCCACTCTCTTCTGGTTTGTAGGGTTTCTGTTGAGAGACCCGCTGTCAGTCTGATGGACTTGCCTTTGTGGGTAACTCAAACTTTCCCTCTGGCTGCCCTTAACACTTTTTCCTTCATTTAGACATTGGTGAATCTGACAGTTACGTGTCTTGGGGTTGCTCTTCTCGAGGAGTATCCTTGTGGTGTTCTCTGTATTCCCTGAATTTGAATGTTGGTCTGCTTTGCTATGTTGGGGAAGTTCTCCTGGATCATATCCTGAAGAGCAGTTTCCAAGTTGATTCCATTCTCCCCATCATTTTCAGGTACTCCAATCAAACATACATTTGGTCTTTTAACATAGTCCCATATTTCTTGGAGGCTTTCTTTGCTTCTTTTTCCTCTTATCTTATTTTCTCATTTTATTTCATTAAGTTGATCTTCAATCACTGATACCCTTTCTTCCACTTGATCAATCAGCTATTGAAGCTTATGCATGTGTCACGAATTTCTCATCCCATGGCTTTCAGCTCCATCAGTTTATTTAAGGTCTTCTCTACACTGTTTATTCTAGTTAATCATCCGTCTAATTTTTTTTCAAGGATTTTGGCTTCCTGCAATGGGTTCAAACATTTTCCTTTAGCTCAGAAAAGTATGTTATTACCAACCTTCTGAAATCTACTTCTGTCAACTCATCAAAGTCATTCTCTGTCCAGCTTTGTTCTATTGCTGGCAAGGAGTTGTGATCCTTGGGTAGAGAAGAGGTGCTCTGAGTTTCAGAATTTTCAGCTTTTCTGCTCTGGTTTTGCCCCAACTTTGTGGTTTTATCTACCTTTGGTCTTTGATATTGGTGACCTACAGATGGGGTTTTGGTGTAGATGACCTTTTTTGTTGATGTTGAGGCTATTCCTTTCTGTTTGTTAGTTTTCCTTCTAACAGTCAGGTCCCTCAGCTGCAGGTCTGTTAGAGTTTGCTGAGTTCCACTCCAGACCCTGTTTGTCTGGGTATCACCAGCAGAGGCTGCAAAACAGCAACTATTTCAGAACAGCAAATACTGCTGCCTGATCCTTCCTCTGGAAGCTTTGTCACAGGGGGCAGCCACTTATATGAATTGTCTGTCAGCCCCAACTGGGATGTATCTCTCACTTAGGCTACACGGAGGTCAGGGACCCACTTGAGAAGGCAATCTGTCCATTCTCAGAGCTCAAATGCCATGCTGGGAGAACTGCTGCTCTCTTCAGAGCTGTCAGACAGGGACTTTTAAGTCTGCAGAAGTTGTCTGCCGCCCTTTGTTCTGCTATGGCCTCCCCACAAAGGTGGAGTCTAGAGGCAGTAGGCCTTGTTGAGCTGTGGTGGGCTCTGCCCTGTTCGAGCTTCCTGGTGGCTTTGTTTACCTACTCAAGCCTCAGCAATAGCAGGCGCTCCTCCCCCAGCCAGGCTGCAGTCTCACTGATTGATCACAGACTGCTGGACTTGCAGTGAGCAAGGCTCCATGGGCGTGGGAATCACCGAGCCAGGCACGGATGAGAATCACCTTGTCTGCCAGTTGCTAAGACCTTGGGAAAAGCACAGTATTTATGTGTGAGTGTCCCACTTTTTCAGGTAGTCTGTCATGGCTTCCCTTGGCTAGAAAAGGGAAATCCCCAGACCCTTTGTGCTTCCTGGGTGAGGTGATGCCTTGCCCTGCTTCGACTTGCTGTTCTGTGGACTGCACCCACTGTCCCACCAGTCCCAGTGAGATGAACCAGGTATCTCAGTTGAAAATGCAGAAATCACCAATCTCCTATGTCCATCATGCTGGGAGCTACAGACTGGAGCTGTTCCTATTTGGCCATCTTTGGTCAGTCGTCTTCTTAACTGGAGAAAGTTATTGAAATCAGTTTCTTGTCCAATCAAAGTTGTAGTTATCGCTGGTGGAACAGGGTTTCAGTTAGTCATCTTCTGTGAGGTAGATGATTTGTAATTGTTTTAATATTGCTTATCTCAAGGGTCAGTGCTGGTTTAGCTGCTAGAGAAAAAAGGAAAAAAAAAAAACCTGGTCGCAGACAGAACACAGTTTATTCTTTAAGTGTACTGCATGGCTTAACCGTTGCCTGGCATAGCCTTAGGTCCTGTTTATAATTTTACATCTTATTGCCACAGAGAGTCTGTTCTGTCAGTCTCATGAGGTTAGTTGCTGTGTCTAAACTGCAAAAGAGAGGGGGCATAATGAGCCTGTCTGACTTTCTGTCCTACCATGGCTGGGAACTTTGTTTTTAAGGTTTTTCTGGATTTAGTTGATGAGGGACTTAGGATTTTATTTTTGGTTTACAATGTTTAATCACTTTAATTAAATGGTGTCCTGAAACAGGAAACTGTAGGAATATCTATGTTCTCTTAATTTACTGTGTTTTGTATCATTTGCATAGCTGTATTGCTATAGCTATTAAATTAGCAAATTTACTTCTAGAAACTGCCTATTACTGTTGTTTCTAGTCAATGACAGAAAGTAAGAATCTCCTGGATCAAAGACAAAGTCGTTTTTGCTCACCACACAACAACCAGACTGAGTGCCAGTATATTTGATTAGGATCATCTTGCCACTAAGTCATATCCAGGGCATGCACAGGCCGAGAGGGAGTTTGTACTTTCAGCAAACTACATTACAGAAATGGAATATGGAGAATGCCTCTTTTTTATCCTGATGAGACACATTACCTCATCCCTTAAGGTTTATCACTGCAGACACAAATCTGAGAAATGACTTGGGAAAAGAGGCATCAGGACCATGAATTCTTGGCTCACTTGGAAGGAATATGCAAGCATGCTAAGAAGCCACACTCAGTCCCAACACCTGCTCTCTCAACACCAAAAAGTAAGAGTGACTTTGCAGCCTGGTACCCTTTTTGGAGTTAAACTGGCATGTCCAGATTTTGTTTTATTTAACTTTTTTTCACCTTTTATTTATTGTGCCATATATAAATCTTCCTAGCCACTCCAACCTTTCATATTATTAAAGAAAAAGCATTTAATTTAGTCATTTTAATGAGTAATTTAAAAACATTAATTATATATAATATAATTAATTTTAAGTTATTAATTATACTAGCATGATTCTATTATATCTTCTGGTTTAATTTTTCCTTCACAAATGAATGCTATACCAGTTGGATTATATATCTATAGGAATAGAGAATTTGATAAAAAGAATGTTTTACTTTAAAGGATAATTAAAGGCATACATCAATGTGAGATACTTTTCAAATTGGACTGGGAGACACATTAACTTTGTGTTCAACATCAGTGTTTGACAGAGAATTTGAGTCCAATGACAGTAACAGCTGGTCCCTTACTGAGAAGAAAGGTGACAGCTGCCATGCCACTGGGATCAATAATTTCCATAGAAGATGATTAGGATGCCAATCTACAATTTGATTACTTTGGTGAAAATAGTATATTTGTTTTCCTCAGTCCTTCAAATAGGCAGTTTACAAAATCTAGTCTTGTATTGATTTCATTGCAGAGAGAGCCATAACCCCATAGACAAGTGACAGAAAGCCTTGGCTTTCACAGTTGAAAATAATCCTTTCTCTAATTAATACTAGACTATTTCATCCATTTTAAAAAACTATTTAATCCTCTACTTAACTATGTTTCCTCAGGGTTTTCTAGCTGCTCGTGTTACTTATAATGATGTAACTCTGCTATAAACTTTCATAATGGATTTCAATAAAGTTGTGAGTAAATATACAATCATAACCATATATCAGTGGTGCGTCCACAAACTCATAGTAGTAATCAAAATGTCAGTGGGCTATTCTTCACCATCATCTCCTGGGGTTAACATCATTGTGGAATGTCTGTTTTTATACAGCCATTGAGGAAACAAATTAATTTGCAGTTTTCTTCCTTTTTCAATTATCAGAGCCATCTAGATTTACATGAAGGACTATGTTTTAAAACTATAGCCTGAAAATAAGTTGAGATTCACCCTAGTATCAAGTCTTCTTCCTATAAAACTGTAACTACAATTTTTCCTAAGTGTATCTGAATCTAAAGAATAACTAGAATTGTAGTAGGTCTGCTTTAAAATTTTGCCACAATTATGAATGCTGTGGTACCCTTGAAACTGGAAAACAGGAATAGCAAACTGTGTTTCCTTAACGTATAGCTATATTTTCAGTAGCTATAATTTCAGGAGAAAGACTGTGAATTGTAAGATAACGTATTTTAACTAAGCTAAGGAAAAAAAAAAAAAGAGCAGGGGTTTCAATTGGTCCCCAGTCTAGCAATATTAACATCTCTCAGCAACTTGTTAGAAATGCAGATTCTCAGGCCCTGCACAGACCAATTAAATAAGAAACCTCATGCGGCATCTGACAACCTGTTTTTTAACAAGTCTTTATCATGATACAAACTAAAATTTGAGAACCACTGGCTTAGAGGTCTTCTTTCAATCCATTGTAGGTGGCTTTAAAAATATAAGGCAGGAATGCATCAGTCTTTGGCAATCCATGTGTCTTCTAACCTAAGTTCTGAGAAAAAGAAGAGGGTTTTTGTGGTCATTGTAAAGGAATCTGAAAGATGAGGTCAGCTTGCTTAACCTCACACCAGAGAACATAAGGCTATGATAAAATCTGAATCCATCTCCAGGTACCATTTTAGTAAGGGGTTGGGGAATAACTGTTGAGCCTGTGTCAGACCTGAAAGTTTTCTCCATGCTCTTTATTTAATTTCATTTTATTGTATTTTGTTTTATTTCTACTTCAGTTTATCATTTTTCTCACTGAATCTTTTCTTTCAGTAATTGTCACTAAATATCCTCTGGAAAATTACTTGTCACCTTTTGCTGGCTTGGAGTGGAGAGACTACCCAGAACAGAATACACGCTAGCTGACCTCAAAAGGAGAGATCAGGGTGAGTTCCCAGGGTCTGAGACAAAGGGTGAGAGCCAAGGGAGCCATCATACAATTGCACAATAAAGAGTCACAGTAGAACACCTAAGGATTTGCCCCTTTAATCAGACAAAATGTTGTTGCATAGAAACTTACATCTACCACATTTGCTGTTCCCTAGCCTGAATCAAAATTGTAGAGCAGAATATGAAACTAAATTCTTAGCTGGAAGGCCCTTGACATCACCAATCCAAATTGGGGAAAGCCGAGCCAAAATAATGGCTAACAATCAGCCAAAACAATCTGCTAATGTCATACAAATAGATTTCTGTGACCTTGAGCAAAATAATGCAGTGATATACAAACAGGCCTAAATATGAAACTGCCCACTTTTCCATTATGCCATACGATGTATTAAAATCCTTGGATGAGTTGCTGGTTTTCTGCTACTTAAATTATCTTAGCACTAAAATGAGGATAATACCATAGCAATCTAATTGGTACAAGGCTCAAATATGATAAAATAAAAATGGCTTCGAACAGTATCTGGAACACATAATCAGTGCTCAGAAAAAGTGGCATTGCAGTCAATGTGATGTGATGACAGTCATCTCCCAGGTCTTTGTATCAGTTTGCTATTGTTGCCAAATAACAAAAATTCAGTAGCTGATAAGCTGATGGGCAACCTCTGCAGCTCTGCAAGAGTTAAGCATTCTCAGAGGGGATCGCTCACTCATCTGTAGTCAGGTGTGGTCATCTAGAGGTAGTTTTTGTTTATGTCTGGACTCTCTTAAACGCCTGGAATGTTCTAACCAGGGAACCATGTGACCCCACTGATAACATGCCCATGAATCAGACCTGATTCAGGCCCCATTCATAATAACAGGTGAGAAAGTGAAATTTTTTTTTTTTTTTTTTTTTTTTTTTTTTTTTTTTTTTTTTTTTTTNTACCTTTAAGTACTTTAAGTACTGTTACTTTAAACAGTCACTTTGCTGTGAAGACATTACATAATAAGGAAAATATGTTTTTTTTTGTTTTTTGTTTTTTTTTTTTTTTTTTTGAGACGGAGTCTCACTCTGTCGCCCAGGCTGGAGTGCAGTGGCCGGATCTCAGCTCACTGCAAGCTCCGCCTCCCGGGTTCACGCCATTTTCCGGCCTCAGCCTCCCGAGTAGCTGGGACTACAGGCGCCCGCCACCTCGCCCGGCTAGTTTTTTTTGTATTTCTTAATAGAGACGGGGTTTCACCCTGTTAGCCAGGATGGTCTCGATCTCCTGACCTCGTGATCCGCCCGTCTCGGCCTCCCAAAGTGCTGGGATTACAGGCTTGAGCCACCGCGCCCGGCCGAGAAAGTGAAAATTTGCATGAACCCTGAAGGCAGAGAATTAGAAATATTTGGAGAACGCCACCAAAATTTCTCACAATTGTTTTCTTTTAGTTGTTATTGTGGGGAGCAAGTCACTTAAAGTAAGATTTATTTTGATATCATGCCACCACTTATTTGACATGCTCTTCATATGTTCCCTCTGTCACTCTGAAAAGCTCAGCGCCATTATCCTTGCCTGAGTTGCAGGAATCATGTAAACATACTTATTTGAGGCTAACTTTACTGAGTTGAATCTAGATTTTCCCTATATCAAGTGATTTTTCACTAAGTTCACGCGTAAAAAACCTCTCACAACTTTATTAACATCATCCTGTTAATCTTAATAATGATTCAAAGTGTTCAGCATTCAAAACATAGTCACATAACTGTGTTAATGAGAGATACTTTCTTAATCCACTGTAACAAATCTTTAGTAATGGACATTTTAACATGAATAATTGACTTAGAGTGTAACTTTTTTTAAAATATGAAAATTCCTGAAGTCCCTTTTATCACACTGGCTAGAAGAAATGCAGGCCAAAGTAGAGAGAGATACACACACCCAACATTCCATCTGCTGTCCCACAAATCAAGCTCCTTCTCTATTTGTGTGAAGCCGTCTTTATTAGGATGAATAGATTGTGGAATAGATAGTTAGGAATAGAAAAAAGCAAAAGAGTCTGTACCTGTATCACCATCCATCTCGATTTTGTGCTCCCATACTATAAGATCATGTGATACTAGATAAAATGTGACCAAACACTCTATCAACATGGGTGTGTGAATGACTCTGCATAAAACGAAGCTCCTCACCAACGAGCAACGTTCAGGTAACGTGGGAGAAAAATATCTTTCACTGTACAAAACCACAGATTTGGGGATTTTTTTTTCTAAAGCAGCGTAGCCTAAGCTATTTGACGAACCCCCTGACAAATATAGTTGGTCTTCTTGTAGACTCTTTTTCCTTTTATCAAAGGTATTATTGTAGCGGAGACTACATGTGCAGCACACAAAGAATAACAACATTGGGCATAGAATAAAATTTCGAGTATTTGCAGCTTGAAAAGACAATAATTAGTGCAAAGTAGACACATACAAACCTCAAATTATATATTTCGTCAAATGTAAGTCTCAATTGTAAACTAAATCTTCACATACATCATTTATAAAGAAAATATATGCTGCCAATTATAAGTATTACCTACTATTGATTGTGAGATTATTCTTGATTTATGAAATATAAAAAATAAACATTTTAGCATTGTCAACATACGGTAATGTTTAAGTCTCCATTGCTTTTCAACTTCCTTGCCTGAAAAAGAAGGAAGGTCTCTTGAATCAGCATAAATGAATTTTTGTTTTTGTGGAAAAAGTTATAAAAACATATGGCATTAAAGGTGGCTGCAATGTCTTTGTCATGTTTCCTACTTAGAGTTTGAATCTATTTCCTTTTTCCTGGGATCTGAGTTTATCTTGTAAATTGTTTTCACCAATACAATGAGGCAGAAATTACACTGTACAACTTCTGAAGATGGGCCCTTAAGAGTTCAGCAGCTTCAAACTTTAAATTTTGGAAGGCTCCTTCTTGAAGTTCAGCAGCTATGCTGTGAGAACTCCAAGCAGTGTTGAGAAGGTACCTATAGGAGAATCAAAGCACCCTGGTTGAGCCCAAACAGAAATCTGAAAATAAATCCGTCAATAATTGCAACCTGTGTGCATGGGCCTCATTGAAAATCCCCACTCAATGGAGTTTGCAATGATCTCGTCCCTGTCAACACTACATGAAGTGTAAGAAACACTCAATTGAGCTCAGTTAACCCGCAGAATAATGAGATTTAAGGAATTTCTGTTGCTTTTACAGTTTTACATCATCAAGTTTTGGCAGTTGGCTTTATAATACTACACAACTTGAAAAAGAGAATTGCAGTAATAAAAGGGCCTAAACTGAGTGAAACTCATTAACATAAGAAAGGATAGGCTGTTACTTACAACATAGAGGACTTCATTCTATGGAACAAAAGTAGATGAGAAAGTAGATGGGAAAGCTAACACAGGTAGAGTTTTATGAGAGAGAGAGAGAGAATAAATCTTCAATTTTGCAGGAAAATAGTTTAAAAAAAAAAGTTAGGAGAAATACATGTGGGACTTCAGGAGATAAAGCTACAGAAATTTCAGAGGTTTTTTTTTTTTTTTTTTTTTTGAGACGGAGTCTCACTCTGTCACCCAGGCTGGAGTGCAGTGGTGCGATCTTGGCTCACTGCAACCTCCGTACCCCAGGTTCCAGTGATTCTCCTGCCTCAGGCTCCCAAGTGTCTGGGATTACAGGTGCCTGCCACCGTGCCCAGCTAATTTTTTGTATTTTTAGTAGAGACGGGGTTTCACCATCTTGGCGAGGCTGGTCTTGAACTTCTGACCTTGTGATCCACCCACCTCGGCCTCCCAGAGTGCTGGGATTACAGGCATGAGCCACCATGCCTGGCCTCCAGAGTATTTTTTTATGTCTGTTCTAGTGGAATTTCTTTTGTGACCTCTTTGGTAAACGGAGGCACAATAAAATTTTAATGGGTTTATTTAGTCAAGCAGCAATTTATGAATGATGCAGCTTCAAATTAGCAGTGGTTCAGAGGTTCCATGGACTAACACAAAGGGAGAACTTTTATAGGGTGAACATAAAAGTAAAGCAAATAAAATATTTAATTGGTTACAGTTATACAGTTGTCTTATTTGGTCAGTTCTCCTAGAAAGTTCTTAGTTATGTAACTATGATAACTTCTGATTGGTTAGCCTTAGGTTTCATTTTTCTTTAATATTGGCATTTGCAAGAAATAGTTGACTCAAGTTAAGTTTTGTTTGTTTGCAAATCAAGCAAAGTTAAGGTTACTTATGAGGCCTAACTGGCTTTGTCTACTCAGGGATTCTTTATGACTGATCTCCATTTCAATTTACTTTTATAAGTGTCATATTTAAACATTTAAATTACTTTTCAATGTATTTATGTGTCTGCTTACTTATTTTTTTCACACCTGTATTTCTTTTGAATGAGTCATGATGCTAAACTTGTCAAAAATTAATTCATTTTTTGCATTTCTTAGAATACAGTTAAACAGGGTGTAATCAAAGTCTGACTTCATTTTTGATGTTTGATTGTTGACTTTTTTAAAACCTCAATTCTTTTTTTTGTTCTTGGTCCTACATCTGGACAGACTGATAAGAAAGACTGTTAGGTCATATTCTCATTTAGTGCCAGTGGGAAATTTAAACTTTCTACTAGTGAGAACATTCCCCAGTCCTATCCCTCCACGCCAGTCACTATATAGTCCCAACCCACATCTTCTAGTAAGCCCAAGCCAGCTTGGATTTTCTCGTGCTCACCCAGCTGTCCCTAGGAATCCCTTGTGTGAGTAATTAACTTTTTGAAAGTGTAGAATATTACGGAAAGCTTTTTTTTTTTTTTTTTTCCCAAATAAAGATCTATGGCAACTTCAAAAATGAAGGTAAATATAAAAGTCAAGTTTTCTTATATTTTAATAATTATATTACTGTGTGCTTCAATATAGTAGACTTTGACTAAATGCAGCTATTTAACTTTAAATTTAAACAAATTAAAACTAAATAAAATTGAAAGTTCACTTTCTCATATGTACTAGCCATGGTAGTATGTGCAATGGTAGAAACATCCACATATCAACAGAAAACTATACATCTTTTCCCAAAGCAAATGGAACATTTGCCAAGGTGGACTATATTCTTAGAAAAATAAAATCCAGCCAACAGACATATGAAAAAATGCTCATCATCACTGGCCATCAGAGAAATGCAAATCAAAACCACAATGAGATACCATCTCACACCAGTTAGAATGGCGATCATTAAAAAGTCAGGAAACAACAGATGCTGGAGAGGATGTGGAGAAATAGGAACACTTTTACACTGTTGGTGGGATTGTAAACTAGTTCAACCATTATGGAAAACAGTATGGCGATTCCTCAAGGATCTAGAACTAGATGTACCATGTGACCCAGCCATCCCATTACTGGGGATATACCCAAAGGATTATAAATTATGCTGCTATAAAGACACATGCACACGTATGTTTATTGCAGCACTATTCACAATAGCAAAGACTTGGAATCAACCCAAATGTCCATCAGTGACAGATTGGATTAAGAAAATGTGGCACATATACACCATGGAATACTATGCAGCCATAAAAAAGGATGAGTTTGCGTCCTTTGTAGGGACATGGATGCAGCTGGAAACCATCATTCTTAGCAAACTATCACAAGAACAGAAAACCAAACACCGCATGTTCTGACTCATAGGTGGGAACTGAACAATGAGATCACTTGGACTCAGGAAGGGGAACATCACACACCGGGGCCTATCATGGGGACGGGGGAGGGGGGAGGGATTGCATTGGGAGTTATACCTGATGTAAATGACGAGTTGATGGGTGCAGCAGACCAACATGGCACAAGTATACATATGTAACAAACCTGCACATTATGCACATGTACCCTACAACTTAAAGTATAATAATAATAAATAAATTAAAAAAAAAAAAGAAAAATAAAATCCCAAAAGTTGTAAAAGAATTTAAATTTTGCAAATTAAATGCTCTAACCAAAATGAAATCAAATTAAAACTGAACAGCCAAAAGATATCATTAAAATTTTCTAAATTAAAAATATACAGACATAGACCTAAGTAATTCATGGATAAAAGACCAAGTCAGAAGAAAAAAATATGATATATTTTGAATTGAACAAAAATTAAAGCACATAATACAAAAATATATGGGAGGCAGATAAGCAGTAATTATCTTCTCTATACAGAAATTTATAGCATTAAATGTTTATACTAGAAAATAGTAAATACCTTAAATCAATAATCTATGATAACTTCTTAAGAAACAAGAAAACCAAGAATAGATAAATTTGACAGAAATATTTAGAATGGAAATAATGAAGCGAAGAGCTGAAACTCAGAATAGCAGAAAAAAGAACTAACTACATGCTGTCTACAGAAACCCACTTGAAATACAACAATGTAAATACCATTTAAAAGTAAAAATACCATTAAGCATTAATAGATGGGTCTTGGGGGTGTGATGAAAATGTTCTAAAATTATATTTCAGTGATTAATGCAGAGCTCTGTGAATATTCTAAACAACTACTTATCTTAAATGGTTGGATTTTATGATGTGTGAATTATATCTCAATAAAGTGATTTTTAAAAATAAAGGATGGAAAAAATATTCCATGCAAATATAAAAAAAAAAGAACTGAAACCACTGAAATTGAAAATAAATAGAAATAGAGAAAAATCATTATTGCTGGAATCGGTTATAATTGTTATTTTTATATTGTACATTGACCAATTATAGTTCTATATATGTATGTGGTACAAAGTGATGTTATTATTTATGAATACCATGTGAAATAATTCATAAAAGGAAAAACAAATGGACAGACCTCTAGCCAATCTAAAACAAGATAAATAAAGGCAGGAATTATTAGTACCAGGAATGAAAAAAGTACAGCATTGAAGTTCCAACTAATATTAAAAGGATAATAAAGTAATGTTATGAACAACTTTATGGCAATAAATTCTACTACTAGCTTGAAGACAAGCATTTTGAATGATACAGACTACCAAAGTTCATTCAGGGACAATAGACAACCTACATCATAAACCTATGACTCTTAACTAGGTTGAATTCATATATAAAAAGCATTACGGCCAGGCGTGGTGGCTCATGTCTGTAATCCCAGCAGTTTGGGAGGGCGAGGCGGGCAGATCACCTGAGATCAGGAGATCGAGACCAGCCTGACCAACATGGAGAAACCTCGTCTATGCTAAAAATACAAAAAAAAGTAGCTGGGTGTGGTGGCTCATGCCTGTAATCCCAGCTACTAGGGAGGCTGAGGGAGGGGAATCGCTTGAACCCAGGTGGTGGAGGTTGTAGTGAGCCAAGATCCCATCATTGCACTCCAGCCTGGGCAACAAGAGCGAAACTCCGTCTCAAAAACAAACAAACAGACAGACAAAAGAAACATTTCACAAATAAAATTTCAGTTCCAAAAGACTTTACTGGAAAATTCTATCAACTAAGGAAAAAATATTACCAACTGTAAAAAATCTTATGCAGGAAATTTTTTTTTGAAACTTTTACATCTTGTTTTTTAAGGCCAACATTGCCATGATCCCGAAACTATACTACTACTACTACTACTACTACTACTACTACTACTAATAATAATAATAATAATAATAATATGTATAAAAATAAAACTATGGAACAAGGATCTCTCAGGCACATGAAATATTAGGAAATAAAATCTAGCAATACCTAAAAGAATTTTTCATGTCCATGTAGGTATTATCACAGATACACCAGGGTGGTTTAATTAGAAAAGCAATCAACTTAATTTATTGCCTTAGTCAATTAAAAGAGAAAAATAATAAAGTCTATGTGTATCTTATATTCCTTGGACCAGTAAGTAACTGAGACATACTTTTCTCATAGAAGACAGGAATTTAACTGGCCAACCCCAACAGCCGAAGCCGATTTTAAGCTCACAACACAATTGCAAACAACCCATTGATCACTGCAAAATCTACAGCCAAAGTCAATGTCAGTAGGGTAGAAAAGTGTACTCCACTTACCTGGGACAGTGAGGTGAGAAAGTGTAAATATTTCCTGAGCAGTAATCCAAACTGCATCACTTACTATATAATCCTCTCCATAAAGCAACACCTTAGGCAGATACTGTTACTGCAATATACTGTTATATGATACTATATCATACAAGCAGAATAAATATGCCAATATGATAGATTAGAGAAATGTAGGTTTTGTTAGAGATAAATGACTTTTCATTTTCTGATTAACTGTATCAACAATTTTCAGTAAAAGCCCATATAACAGTAACAGAACAGATGCTCAATACATTCTTTATGTGTAGGTTAGTTGAAAGGGCACAAAGTCTGATAGACCTTGTTTTATATCCTCTTCTGTCACTTGCTAGCTGGAGTAAACCTGAGCAAATTATTTTTTTCATTCTGAACCTCAATTTTCTACTTAGTGAAATAATTCTATCTTATATTTTTGTTGTGATAATTAATTTTATATATATATATATGCACATATATATATACACACACACACCATACTATTTCATAATAGCTTCCGTGTGTGGTAGCCCAATTTCATGCCTACAACATAATAGGTATTCTCATTCATATATGGTAGCTATTATGAAATAATGAAAGGATTATTATGATAAAGCAGTAGTTAGGTCTCCACCCTGAAGGAGAAAGAAAGAATAAGGCAATTAACCTGATAACTATTTTTAAAAAAGACCCCAACTTAGACACATAAATTATCTGCAAAACAGGATGCTGTGCTAAGTCTAGTGTTAGAGTCTTCATTATTTTTATATTTTTATTTCACCTGTAGCTAACTTTCAACTGGAATATCTTTCTGCAAGAAACAAGCACCCCTGTTGGAACTCTTCAACTTTCAACTTAATTGGAGAGCTAAAGGCAGTATGTGTCACAGGTCCTGAAAAAGAACATGGCCGTTGACTGGCAATTCCATTTATGGGAAGTTGTTTGTGAAGTAAACTAGTAGATAAAAGCTTAATAGCACCGGAGTTTGTAACATAAACATCTGGAACAATTTAAAAGTTCAAAACATAAAGAGGGCTTTAAAAATTCCAATATTGTTATAGAAGGAAGACTATAAAGTTGTTTCTCAAATAATGATATGGTTTAATACTTACTGACATATAAATACACTTGTGGAATATTAATTAAAAAGAAAAGTTGTAACAACATAAGCATTAATTCATTGAAATATTATTTGGGTACTAATATATCCAGACATTTTTTTAAGGCACTGGTCCTTCAATAGTAAATAAGGGAATCAGCATGCTGACCTTAGTGGAATTTGCTGTTTATTATATGTAAAGGCCGAGAGTATAGCCATCAACATATTAACAACCATTATCTCAGGTTTGTTTAAGTATAGATGCATATTTTATTTTATTTTATTTTATTTTATTTTATTTTATTTCGTAGTGAATTTGTATTTGTGTAAGTAACCATTTCAGAAGTCTGAAATGAAAAACAAAACTTGTTTCACAGATCATCATGATGATACATTCTATTTGCATAGCACATATGTGGTTTTTTCCCCAAATATTTCTATGTACATGTATGTCCCCAACTGAAAACTGGACCAGCTTCTTCCCGAAAGTAGCCTTTATCCCCTTTCCCTATGCATAGACTTTAGGACCCAGATTATTCCAAAATTCAAAGCCAAGAACTAAAGCCAATTAAGTTTTTCTCCAATATACCACCACATTCTAGTGTTACTATTTTTCAAAACCTTACCACAGTTCATGGTTTATTAATTTTCCTGGTTCGCTCATGTAAATAAGGGGTACTAAGTATGAAGGAGCAATTGTCCCGTAGACATCAACACATTCCAAACAAGGTAAAATAATTTAATTTCAAATTTACTTGAATAGATTATCAGGCTCAGAATCCTTTACTTTTTGGCAAAGCAGTTTTTATTGTCCATTTCAATGTATCTGGAAATAAGTTTGTAGGCTTTATTGGCCAGAATTAAAACCACCCCTTGAGAAGTTTACCTTAATATTGAGATTCCCTTTTTGATAAGATCATAATTAAATATACTCCGTGTACATAAATTTGGTCTCTCATTGATTTTACTTTCTTAATTTTAACTGACCAGAAAATAGGGCATATCAATTTTGTGCTGAATAATGCTTTTGAAATTGTCACTCACAGAAGCTGTCATTGTCACTTAGGTTGTAGAAAGTAATGAAGGCAGTCAACTTTACAGAACTGACACTGCAGCCTAACAGTGCAAAGATCTGTAGAAACAGGTGAGGAAATACAAACGCCATTTTACACTACATTCAATAGATATTGACAAATACCATTTGTCTTTGTATATCTGATTTGTTCGCAAACTGTTAATATAAATGTTGGGAGAAAATTATTCATGAGTTTATCGCATTTCTACATGGTCTGGCCCTTCTGAGCAAAGGAAATGCTTGAATAATAAACATCTTGGAAGCTGGAGACAGTGTATCTCTGTATATAGACATGTACCTCCCTGAAAACATCCCTAGGTATTGAAGCGAAAGTCTGGAAGCATTTTCCTGGTTTCCAGTGTAATAAATGTAGAGACGCCTTTCCCCTCCCATCTGGAGGAGATTTGCTTACACACTGAAGTAATGAGTACCGTCTCCCTCTAGAGGGCAAGATGAGCAGATGTGCCAGTAGTCCTGTGAAATCTCAGTCTCTTATCAATTTGCGATTCCTTTCTTACAATGTAACCCCACTGCACATGCAGGCCCTCATTAAGTTAACCTGTGAGGAACTGATACAAAATGCTGATCTGGCTGCTGTCAAGAGGATAAAATAGATTATGCAAAACATAGAGAAGTTCACAGGTAAGAGAAAGCACTGTATATATGGAAATGGAAATTGGTACAGTACTTCTTAATCTTTTTTATAAACGGGATTATAAGAGAAGAGTCCAAAGGAGGTGGATAGCAGTGATGGCATCTTGTATTTCTTATTCCGAAGATTGTAGTATATCTAGAACGCCGTGGCGACATCAAAGCATGATAAGCTTAGGAAAAGAACAACATGGTCAGATTTGCATATTAAAGAAATTGCTTGGTTGCAATTTCCTGGTTAGGAACAGATGAGAGAAACCAAAAGTGGAGGCAAAGATTGCAATTGAAGCTATTGCAAGAGTCGAGTCGAGGTGAAACGCTGGAGGCCTGCTTCAGAGACTAGCTACAATCAACCTTAAAATCACCAAATGACAATAATCAAAGAGTAACAAAAAAGAAGCAGCTGGTGCTTCTGCCTTTTATGGGAGTTTTTACATTTCTTCCTTCATTCATGTATTCATTCACAAATCCAATGTTTACTCTCTATGTTCGGCCTTATGCCAGGTACTCGATGTGCAGTCGTGAACAGAATAGCTGTATTGTCTGTACTCGCATGTAATAGGATTCCAGGAAAAAATGCACGGCATGCTCAGATTTGATAAAAGTAAAGGTAACTTTAACCAAAAAATAAAAGTTCTTTACTTAAATGTGGGCAAAATATTTGTAAAATGCAGGTTATTGTGTAAACTCAGGGTAAATAGTAACTACTACTAAGCTGAAGCTTGAAAGGATAAGGAAAGAGTGGTGTCCAGAATTAGAGACAAGAAAGCTCTGTAGAGAGGGACAACTTTGAAGAAAGCAGGAACCTTTCTAAGTAAGACATAGACAATCCAAAGGAATCATACAGGTGGAAGATACATATATAAATAGCTCATCCTTGCTTTCCTGCCTACCTTTATTCTTTTGCCAAGGATCTCTGGTGGCTGAATCCGGTTGGAAACTGAGCACATGGAAGCCCTGTGAAGTAGTCCTTTTTGATCATCTTCTCTGAGAAGAAAAACAGAGTAGAGAAGAGTAGATAGAGGTAGAAAATGGATCTAGACAAGTAAACAGAAGACATCTGGCACATGTTTTTGCCAGACTGTTTTATGCACTTGTCTTCCCTTTTATAGACTGTGCTTAGTATTTATTTTAATCTGGTTTCAGTCATACAGAACACTGGGGATATGGTTTGAACTAAAATGTGTTGACTTTCCCTCAGTGAGTAACTTTTCCTGTCCTCACAGCTCTTTATTATAAATAAGCAGATATTTTTCGTTAAATCCAATTTGAAATGGGGGTGAGAATTCATTCTTCTTGAAAATTAACAAATGTCCACAGACCACGGTGGAAATACATACATACACACACAGACACACACAAAACTTTGAATCTGCTTATATTTTAAAATAATTTTACTACTTCCTTGATAATTGGAAATGATGGCTTTTTATTGATTATGAAAATGTATTTTACACTTTGGGAGGCTGAGGCAGGTGGATCCCTTTAGCTCAGGAGTTCGAGGCCAGTCTAGGCAACATTGTAAAAACCCATCTCTATAAAAAATACAAAAATTAGCCAGGCATAATAACATATGCCTGTAATCTCAGCTACTCGGGAGGCTGAGGAAGGAGGATTGCTTGAGCATAGGAAGCAAAGGTTTCAGTGAGTCAAGATGGTGTCACTGCACTGCAGCCTAGGTAGCAGAGAAAGATCTTGTCTCAAAAAATAAAACAGAAAATATATATATTTTTTTCTAATAATCTATGTTGTTGCCTAAACAAAATTCTATCATTTGGGATAACATGGATGTACCTAGAGTATATTATGCTAAGTTAAATAAACTAGGCACAGAAAGACAAACACCACACAATCACATTTTTATGTAGGATCTGAAAACTGTTGAATTCATTGCAGTAGAAAGTAAAATGATTACCCAAGATGGGGCCAAAGGTGGAGAGGTGAGGGAATGGGGAGTTTCTGGTCAAAGGAACAAAGTTAAGTCAGACAGGAGAAATCAATTTTGAGGTCTATTGTACAGCAAGGTGACTATAATCAATAATGTATTATATATTTTAAAATAACTAAGTAAATTACAAAATGTATCACAACAAAAAATGTTAAGTGAGGTGATGAACATGTTAAGTAGCTTGATTTAATCATTCTACATTTGTATACATTTATAAACATATCACATTATATTCCATAAATATAATAAAATTATGATTTATCAATTAAAAATAACATTAACTAAAAAAGAAAGTCTTGGAAATCAGATTATCCTATTATTTAAAGTTTTAACAATGACTTGCTTTTAGAAATAGAAAAACCAAAAATCAAAAAAATGATATAATTAAAATAATATGATTTCCTGTATTTTATCACCATATTTTTCCTGTTTCCCAATAAATATTTTATTTATTTCAATAATATTTTATATATTTATTATGCTTTTTTGTGTGATTGTTTTGGTAAATAGTTTATGAATCCACTACATAAACTGTGGTATGTATCTACTGATTTATTCAATATTTAGAACATTTTAATTACATAGATTCAACAAGTGTTGACTTAGTGTCTTCCATATATCAGGCATATTCTCACTTAAGTTTTGTCTAACTGGTCAGTAATAGGCTTAATGTTATTTTTTGACTGCAAATATCTGTGTTTTGTCAGATTAGATTTATATAAGCTTTTACTGTTTAGAATTCTGATTTTATCTTATTCAGCATTATGAATTCCATTTGTACACAATGATTATTTTATCTCATCTTATGCTTTTTCATTCATGCTTTCACAGTTTGGTTCGATTAACATTGAATTTAATTCATTGCATATTTCATTGTTAGATTACTTTTCTTAAATGCACATCTTGCAAACAGCTTATTGTAGGATTGTTTTTACATTCAAATGTGAGACTATTATCTTTTGATAGAAAAAAAATGGGCCACATACTTTCATTACTATAATTACCACACTAAGTTTGGCTTCAGTTTTTCTGATTAATGACTTGTGTTTTTAATGTTTTCTTGTTCTTTGTTTTTTTTTTTTTTTTCTATTGTGTCCTCAATATATGACACATATTTATTATGTTTATTCATGTTGTCATTTGTAAGACAAATATTCTGGTTTTAATTTTTAGCAGATGTTATTTAAAAACACACATGTCACAAATACTATATGTATTTACAAGAATCATATAAGAAATACAACTATTTTACTTTCATTAGAGGCTAATGAAAATAATTAAACTATTTTGCTATATAATACAAGAAAGATGTTATAAGAAACAATGTATTAAATTCAAGTTTCCCTAACTCTGAACTCTCCTGCAAATGAGTTTGCATAAATTATCCAATTGTACTTTGTAAAAAAATCTCATCATAATAAGACAATTGTCAATATACAGCATCAGAACATCTCTATCATCCTTCCCTCATTCTCCTATAATGTTGGTATACATGTAAATTTTGATAATCACTATTGATAGCTCTTGGCTACTGCCAACAAAACTAAAACCTATGAATATTCTAAGAACCAATAATTCAATCTTTTAAGAAAAACACAAGTATTGTGTGTGCAAACCTATCAGCCATTAACCAAGAAAAAACGGGTTCAGACTATCAGACTTGAGGGCTTAGAACGTAAATTGATCAGCCTCAGAGAACCAGTGTCTATTCTGGAGTTAAACTGTTGAAATCAAAAGGTTAAAAATATAAATATTGGATATTCGAGAGAATTTTTCTGCAAAAAATATTACTGCACAAATAAAAACTACAGTATTTCTATATAAATAATTTGTTACCTTATTTCAAAAGGCCATCATGACACAAGAATTTCCATAGTCTGTTATAAGAAAATGCATTTTATGGGAATAACAAGTGTTCACATTGGCTACCTTAAAAGCTTGTTCTTATGAGATTCCTAAGAAACCCATTGACATGTAGAAATGGAATCAACTAAATAATGCCTGATGTGACCTTTAGCTGTGTGTTGCTTTTGTTTGTTTTATTTTTCTTTCACTTGTTTGAATGTAATTATTTTGTATTGTATAAAGTTTCTACACAGATTCCATAGAGCAAAATTTCAGATCTCCCTATAATGAGATCTATAGATCAATTCTCTTTCTTGTGTGTTCTTAGAGCCAAGAGTATTACATTTTCTCAGTGCTCTGCTCTTCATAGCTAAGAGATGTATATACTATGTTGAAGGAGTTGAATTCAGGAACATTTCCCTGTACATTACTACACAGTTATAAGATAAGGAGCATTTTCTGTTATATCCAGCCAGGTATCAATATTGCAAAATAATGTTGATAAAACCTTATTCCTATCCTTCCAAGTATGCAGAACTTTCTATCTAATGCTGTGTCTTTCAAAGTAATGTCATAACCCTTCACGAAGACATGGTTTTCACCAAGCTGCAGAGTGAAAAAGCAGTTTGGAGCAATCCCACCTGGGATTTATCATCATTTCAAACTTTTTTTGTCTACCTTTTGTCTTATTTTTTGCCACGATTCTCTTATGCAGTTTGATCTATCATTCTTTATTCCTTTGCTGTGTCGCAGTTTCTCCTTGCTATTCCTTCCTCACTGGTTAGCACCTCCTACCATTTCATTCTACTCTCACTCTCTCATCCCTTCCCTCCTTTTCCCCTATTCTATTCGTTCCTTTCTTTTGGCTTCACACACACTAACACACACTCTCACATCACTCAAACACATTCTCCCACACTAGCTCACAGCCCTGATTTTTCTCTAGCTACCGGACATAAAGTAAACAGCACCAAACTTATAATAAGATAGGGTGTTTCTACCCGTATAGTTAATTTAAGAGAGAAAATAAAGTTACTACCAATCACAATGACCCTGTGGTGGCAGGATTCCCATTACCCTGACTACATTGAGGAGACACATGATCTAGGCTGGATAAATAATATATGTTGCTCTCCTGTCTATAGAAGTTTGCCAAGAGATAGGCAAGGGACTAAAGCCACACTCAAACATTCTGGCCTTTCTTACTTTTCTTCTTCAGTTGATGGCCCCAGAATCTCTTTGCCCACTGCTGATTGCAGCTACTAAAATAAGACCCTAGAAATTATGGTAGACAAATTTCCTTTCTGGGAAGAAGCTGGTGGAAGTGAATCTGGAACTCTGAGAAAAGAAGAGATTAGACCAAAATCAGAATTCTAGTTTCACAATGTTACTGATATCAGTCCCTGGGGACCACAGAGATACCTTACTTAAAGCATGTATTTATTTAATTCAGGGAGGCGCCTTCAATTCATTTCAGTAAATCCCTTTGTTTCACTTATTTCTTATGTTTTACTTGTTTATTTGTATTCAAGATGAGTTTCAGTAACTTCCAATCAAAACATTCCTGCTTATATAATATATTTCTCCACCCTTATCACTATCTACCCATCACATTCGCTGTTTAGAAACTGACATGTAAAATTCTTTTTTTAGGGTTTAAAGTGAGAGGAAATTAGGCAAACATATACACTTGTGATTTGTAGGTGCTTAAATAGGTACCATACCTCTAGAAAATTGGTATATGTATTAAAATTTAAAGTATATCCCCTTTTTGACCCAACAACTTAATTTCTATAAATTTATACTATTCATGTTTTATTATTCTATGAAATAACACATATATAGTATATCAACTACCATGTGGTTAATAGCACAAGCCTAGGAATAAAAAATGATATTCAAAATATCGATTAAATATATTATAGTACATCCTTACCATAGATTTCTGTATAATCCTACATGTAGTGTTATGGATTACTCAGCTAAATAAAGAAAAAAAAAAACAAGGTGAATACTAGGGGTATAAGATTCAACCACTTGTGCAATACACATACACACACACACACACACACACACACACACACACACTCAACAGATCTAAAATACCATAAGGAGAGTCATTATTTTATATAACACTAAAAAGAAAAAAGAAAATGCTGCCAATTAAACTAGGACATAATGCTTTCTTATCTTTTGGAAATTTTATTTAACGCATACTAAAACAGCTTTTTGATAGTTTAGGTGTGGATTTTGATTATATATTACTATTGTGTATACAGAAATAATTATGTTAACATTAACATTAAAGAACTATTTTTTCTAAGTCACTTTTGCCTCAGAAGCACTGATTCTGTGTCTTTTCACATATTCAAGGACATAGATGGTGCTGAATTTCTTTTTCTTTATAATTTTTTAAAATTTAACTCAAGTTTAGGGGCACATATGCAGTTTTTTTTATACAGGTAAAATTGTGTCATGGGGATTTGTTGTACAGATTATTTCATCACCCAGGTATTAAGCCTAGTACTGATTAGTTGTTTTTCTCGAACTTTTCCTTCCTCCCAGCCTCCACTCTTAGATAGGGCCCAGTGTGTGCTGTTCCACTCTATGTGTCCATGTGTTCTCATCATTTAGCTCCCACTTATAAGTGAGAACATGCAGTATTTGGTTTTCTGTTCCTGTGCTAATTTGTTAAGGAATAATGACCTCCAGCTCTATCCATGTTCTTACAAAGGAAATGATCTCATTCTTCTTTATGGCTGCACGTATTCCATGATGTATCTCTACCATATTTTCTTTAGCCACTCTATCATTGATGGGCATTTAGGTTGATTCAATCTCTTTGCTATTGTGAATAGAGTTGCAATAAACATACGCATGCATCTTTGTAATATAACAATTTATATCCTTTTGGGTATATAGCCAGTAATGGGTTTATTGGGTTAAATGATATTCCTGTAGGAATCACCACACTGTCTTTCACAATGTCTGAACTAATTTACAGTCCCACCAACAGTGGATAAGCATTCCTTTTTCTCCACAGCCTTGCTAGCATTTGTTATTTTTTGACTTTTTAATGATAGCCATTCTAAATGGTGTGAGATGGTATCTCATTGTGGTTTTGATTTGCATTTCTCTAATGATCAGTGATGTTGACCTTTTTTTCATATGACGCTGGACACATGTATGTCCTCTTTTAAAAAAGAATGTAAAAAGCCTGAATAGCTAAGGCAATTCTAACCAAAAAGAGCAAAGCTGAACAAACTACCCAACTTCAAACTACACTGGAGGACTACAGTAACCAAAACAGCATGGTACTGGTACAGAAACAGAAACATAGACCAATGGAACAGAATAGAGAACCCAGAAATAAGGCAGCAAAACTACAATTACCTGATCTTCAACAAACCTGATAAAAAAAAAACAAGCAATGAAGAAAGGCTTTCCTATTCAATAAACGGTATTGAGATAACTGGCCAGCCATTTGCAAAAGATTGAAGTTGGACCCCTTACCTACACCATATACAAAAATTTACCCAAGACAGATTAAAGACTTAAATGTAACACCCAAACTATAAAAACCCTGCAAGACAACCTAGGTGATACCATGCTGGACAAAGAATGGGCAAAGATTTTTATGATGAAGTTGCCAAAAGCAATTGCAACAAAAGCAAAAATTGATAAATGGAATCTCATTAAACTAAAGTGATTCTGCACAGCAAAGGAAGTATCAATAGAGTGAAAAGACAACCTAGAGAATGGGAGAAAATTTTTCCAAACTATGCATCTGTCAAAGGTCTAATATCTAGCATCTACAATAAACTTACACAAATTTGCAAGAAAAAACAAACAACCCCATTAAAAAGTGGACAAATATGCTGAATTTTTAAAATGTGAGTCCATTCTTTCCCTAGGATTTCCCTCTGACTACTGACATGCATTCTGCACATTTGATGCATTGTACTTTATTGTACAGGTGGGAAGATGTCATGCAATAATTTTAGGTCACAACCAGAACTCATATTATTTCAGTTTATTGGTTAGAAATGAAAACATTTGTCTAGATTGCCCAAGAGGAATGAAATCCAAGTTTATGTATGTGCAAGCAATAATGATCATATCATGTAAAACATGGTCAACAGGGTTTGCAAGATGTCATTGTTGATGAAATACTTTCCAGTTTTAGACACACTAAAATGTGGAATAAAACCATATAGCTTAGAATAATTAAAATGCAATGAGTATATGGCATACATACACATTGGATTATATAAATATAAAATATCACTGGAGTTATGCATGGGAAACTAGTAACAGTGGTTGTCTTAGGACAATCCAGGGACAGAAAAGAGAGACTTATTTTTTTTACTTTCTACCCTTTTATACCTTTTGAATGATATGCTACAATCATCTACTACTTGTTCTACAATGACAAAATAATTATTTGTTTCCAGTGCAATAGATTTGTTCCTTATTACTAAATCAATGTTTCAAAATAAATAGCATGTCTACAACTGAGAAAACAAAATATTATTTTAGGTGATATGACTATTTTAAAACAGTTCTATATGTACATTTACCTTAATATATATTAAAGACAATAAACTATCAAGTCCACTATTTTTATAGTTAAAAATTTCCTTTTTCATTGAAATAAATGAGATCATAAGTTTAGAATTAGGATCAGGGAGAGTCTGTTGAATTCAGGGTATAAAGAGAAAATGGAAAATCCTTGGAGAGTGGAAGAATGTAACTCCCTGAAGCCCTTAGCTTACCTATAACTCAGCATATATGAAAACTCAGGGTATGAGACTCAAAATGGAGGCATGATTTACATATTGTTTCTAAATGATTTTTTAATATATAAATATTCTGTCCCTAGAATGTTATTTTAATTGATCATTAGGGTGCTGTATTAGTCTGTTCTCACACTGCTATAAATAACTGCCTGAGACCGGGTAATTTATAAAAAACAAAATACAATACAATAAAATAAAATAAAATAAAATAAAGTAGTTTAATTGATTCACAGTTCCACATGGCTGAGGAGGCCTCAGGAAACTTACGATCATTGCAGGAGGTGAAAAGGAAGCAAACACCTTCTTCACTAGGCAGCAGGAGAGAGAGAGAAAGAAAGCACCATATGTTTATCAAACAACCAGGTCTCATGAAAATTCTATCAGGAGAAAAGCAAGGGGAAAGTCCACTCCCATGACTCAAACACCTAAAGAAGTTTGATAATAATTTAAGCTTATTGAAGACATTACATCAAGACATTGAGGCTGATATGTTGTTGAGGAGAGTGTGGATATTAAAACACGCCCCCCCCACACACATTATGCAGGGACTTTAGGTGGTAGTTGAGAGAGAAAGAAGAAATAGAATATGAGTTAGGAGTAAGAGGAAACAACAGATGCTATTTTTCTCTGCCTGTCAGGAAAGCCATGATGCATAACTGTGAAAAATATTTTCTCTATCTTTTTCCTCTTCCCATTACACTGTTGTGAAGAACGCTGAGAAAATAGATTGGGTGAGATAGTACACAAGAGGAATCTGGAATTGCAACCGATGAAGATGGCCTGGACACAGATTTACATTACAGTTTCTGAATTCCTGGGAGCTGTCGTATTGTTCACCACAGGGTGAGTGCATAATGAAATGTCACTGTTCACAGGCGACACAAAAGGCAGGAGGACAATTTTACTAGGTCAGTGAGAGAAACTAATGAGTTTCTCTGGGAGGCAATTATAGTGAAGTTTTACACGGAGACCAGGAAAAATGTTCACACTTATTTTTCTAGGATCATGTGCTCTTAGGTACTAACCATAAAATTGAACTATGTTTAGGATTATTAAAAATTATTATTGTTTGTTTTTTAATTGTAAGGGCAGAATAGTGGTTGATTGTGATTAAAAAGGTCAAATAAACGTTCTCTTGTTTTAAATGGTATTAAGCCTATGTAGCCCAATTTCTTTTAAGCCCTCAGCTAGTAGCTTAACAGCAGTTGCCATGATTGGTATTTTGGGTAGTTAGGTTGAATTCATCTTGAGAAAATTTGCAAAATATATTTTGTTGGCATTTTTATATACTTTATTATTATATTTCTTATTAGTACAGGTTAAGGGAGACTTGAAGAAATCTGCCAAATTGCTATTAAGTAATTGTTTTAATTTGCCTAATTTTACTTTTTCAGCTTTTGATAACTTGAGAAAAAGTTTGCATGTGTAGTTTTGTTATACTACACAGTTTTATTATTTGCTGATAGTAAATAAGTGTACTTATATAAGTTTTTGGTGATTTGAGGGAGTATGCAGAATCTGTATTTTGTAAAACAAGTACTGATTTATGGAAGCATCGTGGAGAAACTTTCAAAAAATCTGATAAAAAATAAAAGAAATGCCAAGGTGTTCCCAAAGTGCCCTCATAAAAATACATTTTCTTCATTGTATAGCATGCTTTATTTTAAAAAGACGTAGGAATTCTTGTCTTAAATAAATCATAAAAATTACATCCCTTGTCACACAAATCAAGTGACTAGGTATCCTAGCTCCCTAGTTTTTGAACTGGATATCAATAGTAAGTCATTTTGTTCTGTGGCATATTTATTACAGAACTGCTACCATTCATTGTGGCTAATCTATGCTCTGCTAGTAATTTTGCCCTGTAGAGTACAGATAAGGTCACAACTTGGCTGACAGTGGTAAGCTATGTGTTGGAAGGAAAGGACGACTGTGTGACTGAGTCCGGTCATTTTACACAGAACACTGCCCTAGACAAAGCTGAGTCTCCATATCCTGCAGTCACTTCGGATACTGCTGAGGATTAGTTCTGTAAGAACTCCCAGCTCTTCCTAGAAAGTCTCCCAATGGGGGCCCAGGCAAAGTACGAAAGGAATCTTCTTCAAACCAGTGTCAGAAAGAGAATGCTAGGATGTAACAAGTTTATTGGGTTGTGTTTTCAGTTTTGCTACTGATTTAGTCAGGAAAATGCTTGAATATTTCACATGGTCTGTTCCTTTAGAGCAGGATACTATTGATGTTTGAGCCCAATAATTATTTGTTAGGATTATGCTGTGCTTTGTGTGATGTTAAGCAGCATCCCTGGCTTAGACCCAATAGATGCAAGAAGTATGAGTGGTACCTTCCTTCACAGTTGTTACAACGAAAATTCTTCCAGACATTGACACATATTCTCTGGGAGACAGTATTGTCCTGGGATGAGAGCCACTGCTTAAGAGTAGTGAATGTGGCATATATTGTTTATCTTTACATGAACTCAAATCATCTTCCCTATATCATTGCATAAGCAATCAGTGAAACTTACATCAACTGACATTCAATTGTAAGCTAGAAACTGCATTGTCTCCACCTATATTAATGTAACTATGCTTCCCAAAACCAAATGAGTGTGGCTATTAAAATTTACCAAAAAAAAGGGTTTATTTTTGTTTTTATGAAAATTTTATATTATTTTCTCCTTTATTCTGCTAATGTGCTGAATTGCATTGATTTAACTCCATTCCTGGGATAAATCCCATTTGGTTATGTGTATTATCTATCTTCTCTATATATTAGTGGATTTAATTAACTAATATTTTGTTCAGAATGTTTTTCTTGTGAAAGAGTGCTCTGTTGTTTTCAATTTTTGCTTGTTTTTGTAATGTCTTTGTCACATTTTGGTATCAATCTTATGTTTGCATCATATAATGAGTTAGGAAGTATTTCCTCTTCTGTTATTTCTTGAAAGAGAGAAGCTGGGCATGGTGAAAGCCTGGGCACGGTGGCTCACATCTGTAATCCTAGCACTTTGGGAAGGTGAGTGGGGGATTTGCTTGAGACCAGGGGTTCAAGACCATTCGGGTCAATATAGAGCAACTCCATCTTTATTGTTTTTAAGATTTTTATGAGAAAATTTCTTAAGTGTTTCATAGGTTCACCGGTTAAACTTTATGGACTTGGATTTCCTTTGTTGGAAGGATTTTGTAATACATTCAACTTCAGTAGATTCAGATTTTTTCTTCACTTTGTACCAATTCTTGTAAGTTGTGCTTTTCAAAAACCTACCTTTTTCATGTATGTTATAGAATGTGTTGGCTTACATTTTATTATAATGTGCCTTTATTATTATCATAATGAAAGCCACAATGCAAATACCTAAAAATGAAGCCAGAGAGAAGATTTTTTTTTATAACTTCTCAGTGACTAAAAGTAAACATGATGTTGAAAGCTAGTTTGCAATAAACATCATAATAAGATAATCAGCTGAACAAAAAGGACATAACTTTGTCATGTTTTTATCTGATATGATCTTAGTGTTCAATGTATCTTAAATCAGAAAGAACAAAAGTATTAATAGGACTGCACGGTGAGACATTGTTAGGTATTCAGACACTACTCTCCCAATTAATGCAGACTGCTGAAATATGATGCCATAAAACATGTCTCAAATCCATTTTCTGCCTAGAGCAGGCAGAAAATGTCTTGTATTTTAGAAAGCCCTCAACATGAATTACTTTTGGGAATGTTCTTTAGATTCATTTGTTCTCCCATATTATCTTAGCAAACATAATTAACTCTTTTTCCCTTATGAGTCTGGGGTTTAAACTTCTGTGTCTCCAGATACTAAATGACCTCAGTGATATTTTAGCAAGTGAAGAAGATTGCTTTACTGTTACTTCCTGCCAGATATTTGATTAATAAAGGCAAGCACTTCATATAATTTTCAATGTAAACAGAATTCTGAAATGTCTCAGTGTGAAGATACCAAAGCACTTAAATTTCTGACAAAGTTCTGATTATTTTAAACATCATTTACTTTTAACCTAAAATTTAAGATTGTTCTTTTGAGCCTAAAAAAATGAACTTTTATGCTCTCATGAGTTCTGAGACTCAATATATTAAATATTTTCCTTTTAAAACTTAGGATCTATGAGATGCACATGTGAATAAGGTGACTGCCAACAGTTGCCAAAGGTATGAGTGAATAGTTCTTTAACACATTTACATCCAAAGTATTTTTTGAATAAATATTAAATAAGAAGAATTAGCTAATTATGAGGCTGTATTCTATAACTTGGAAAAACTGGCATTGAGTAAAAACATGTAGCAGTTACTATATTAATACTTATTTTACCTGTTTATTGTGTCATCATGTAGGGTGTAGACATACCTTTAGTAGCTATTATGTGAGAAAAGGAGAGAAAGGAGGTTATACCTTGGAAGGGTCATTAAATGTGAGAGAAATACAAATGAAAGACTTTTGAAATTGTATTAAATAAATTTAAAAATTATGTTTATGTTAACTTATTCTTCCACAAGAATAATTCTACATTTATGAACCAGGAAATAAATTAATTAAATAGTACATGCACATAGTTTCATAAGTCTAAATTGTGCTAAAGGCTTATAAAAAATTAACTCATATATATATATATATCCCTACACCCAGAGTTAACTACTTTTAACTCTAATATCTGTTTCTGCCTGTTTTCACATCCATCTTTGTAAACAGTGTATGCTTAATGTTAACTCTTCATTCATCAGTTTTAGCCATTGTCTTTGACTTTTTATGTGGGTAGATGTAGACATCTTCCCTTTCCTCTATCTTCTCATTATAGTAATATAATTTTTGGTTATTTCCGTATTCAGTGTTCTATTATTTTAATGATAATTTGCTTCTGGTCCAAGTAGCATATATAATTGCTTCCTTTCTGGTGCAACTTTTTATTTTTCTGAAATTAGTAGCTCTTTAATTTGTTTTAAATTAGTTGTCTTTGGATGTAAGGCTATTTTCTTTCATGGTATCAGTCAAGATTTATTGAGGTAAAGACAAAATTCTGCCATATAGTTCAAACAAAGGCAATTTACTAGAACTTATTGAGACCCAACAAGCAAAATGTGAGGGAACCTACTAGAAACCTAAGGATTGATGATAGCAGAAAGTCACTGCCACCCTTAAAGCCAAACTAGAGTGACTTGACTAGAGTGTGGTATTATCAGAGTTCAGAAACTGGGGCCTCAGGCAGAAGTAAGACTTGCAGTGGGATAGCTTAACTCAAACTGAAACTAAAGAAGAGGTGCTGTGCGACCAACTTAGGAATCACAGAGGAGCTGTAGCTGCTGTTAGAGAAGCCATTGGAACCCAGAAACCAGAATCCTTAGAAAGCATATTTCCCGTTGTATAGAAAACAGCAACAGAAGGGCATGAAGTGAATTTGAAATATCAAAACACATATGGCATTGGTTTTCTGTTGCTATATAAAAAATACCAACCCAAATGCCCATCAACGATAGACTGGATAAAGAAAATGTGGCACATATACACCGTGGAATGTTATGCAGCCATAAAAAGAATGAGTTCATGACCTTTGCAGGGACATGGATGAAGCTGGAAGCCATCATTCTCAGCAAATTAACACAGGAACAGAAAACCAAACACCACATGTTCTCATTCATAAATGGGAGTTGAACAATGAGAACACATGGACAGAGGGAGGGAAACATAACCAGGGCCTGTTGGGTAGTAGGGAGGAAGGGGAGGGACAGCGTTAAGACAAATACCTAATGCCTGCATGGCTTAAAACATAGATGATGGATTGATAGGTTTAGCAAATCACCATGGCACATGTATACCTATGTAACAAACCTGTACGTTCTGCACATGTAGCCCAAAACTTAACGGAAAAAAAAAAAAAAGAGAAAAAAATTGGGTCTTCTGCTCATGATCTCACAGGGCTATGATCAAGGATTCAGCTTGGAATAGGATCTCAGCTGAGGCTTGCGGTTCTCTTTCAAGCTCACTTGGTTGTTGCAATTCTTGTGGTTGTAGGACTGAGGTCCTAAGCACCTAGAGCTCACTCCTCTCAAAAATCAGCTTCAAACATGACATTTTTCATTTGAATTTTTGAATGAAAATTCACAAAATAGCAGATTCAATTGGCCAAATACACATAAAACATGCTCAAACATGATACTATGGAAATTTAAAATAAATGAACACTAATTTTTTAATCTATTTAATTGGCAAAAAACAAGCCATAATATAGACAAATAATGCTTTTATTTACTGTTAATGGAAATAAGTTTACATCCTTTTTGGACACAATTTGATGATTAAAATGAAAAAACGTGTGGCTGTAAGTAACAGAATTCTAATATGGTAGTGGTAAAATAAAATGTAGTCATGCTTCACTTAATAATGAGGACATGTTCTGAGAAATGCATCATTAGGTGATTTCTTTGTTGAGTGAACATCACAGAGTATACTTACACGAATCTACATGCTATAGCCTAATACATACCTAGACCTGCACAGTATAATATTTTACTTAAGACTGTAGTCAATTGTAACACAATGGTATTTGCGTATCTAAACATATCTAACCATAAAGAAGGCATGATGAAAATATGGCACAAAAGATAAGAAATGGTGCACCTGCATAGGACACTTAACCAAAAATGGAGCTGGCAGGACTAGAAGATTGTCTGAGTAAGCCAGTGAGTGAGTGGTGAGTGAATATGAAGACTTAGGACATTATGGTACACTATCATAGACTTTATGAACACAGTACACTTAGGCCACAGTAAATTTATTAAAATATTTATTCTTCAATAATAAATTAACCTTAGTGTATTATAACATTTTTACTTGATAAACTTTCAAATTTCTTAAGCTTTTTAACTCTTTTGCGACTTTTAATTTAAAACATAAACACATTGTACAATTGTACAAAATTATTATTTATTCGGATTCATACTCTATAAGCACTTATTTTTTTCTTTTTAAATTGCATTTGGTTAAAAAGTAAGACAAGGACATACATCAGTCTAGCTCTACGCAGGATCAGGATCATCAGTATAACTGTCTTCCACCTCCACATCTTGTCCCACTGGAAGGTCTTCAGGGACAAAGACATCCACAGAGCTGCAATTCCTATGATAAAAACGCTTTCTTCTGGAGTACCTCCTGAAAAACGCAGCTGAGACTGTCTTATAATTAAATACACACACAGAGTACACTCTAAAATAACAATAAAAAGTATAGTATAGTAAACACTGGATGACAGAAATTTTTCAATTCTATTGTGATCTTATTGGGACCACTATTGCATACACAGTCTGTTGCTGATAGAAAATGTTGTTATGTGATGCATCACTGCAAAATTTCTCTCTCAATTAAAAGAAGACTGGAAGTGGTCAATCTGGTTAGGACACTTGTGAATGTTAGGTGTCAACTTGATTGGACTGAAAGATGGCTAGATAGCTGGTAAAGTATTGTTTGTGGGTTTGTCTGTGAGGGTGTGGCCCGAGGAGACTGACATTTGAGTCAGTGGACCGGGAGATGATGACCCAACCTCAATAGGGGTGGGCACCATCCAGCTGGCTGCCAACATGGCTAGAACAAAAACAAGCAGAAGAAAGTGGGATAAGCTGTCTTGCTGAGTCTTCTAGCTGCCTTCTTTCTCCAGTGCTGGATGCTTCCTCCTTCTCCTTCTGCCCTTGGACATCAGACTCGAGGTTCTTCAACCTTTGGACTCTGGGACTTGCACCAGTGGTTGCTGGGGACTCTTGGGCCTTTGGCCACAGACTGAAGGCTACACTGTCAACTTCCCTGGCTTGGGGCTTTCGTACTACCAGCTTCTCTCTTCCTCAGCTTGCAGAGGGCCTATTGTGGGACTTTGTCTTGTAATAGTGTGAGCCAATTCTCCCTAATAAACTGCTCTATCTACCTACCTACCTACTTATATCACTAATAGGTTGTGTGTGTGTGTGTGTGTGTGTGTGTGTGTGTGTAGATAGATAGATAGATAGATAGATAGATAGATAGATAGATAGATAGATAGATAGATATCCTGTTACTTCTGTCCCTCTGGAGAACCCTGACTAATATAATACTCCATATAGTCATCATGGTCCTGTCCATAGCTACCACCTTAACCCATAGGTTACATCTCATGACTCAAGATGGATAATTGTGTTCCAGTCATCACATTTAAATTTCAGCTAGTATATGAAGAGAAATGCATAAAAGGGCTCATTCTTTCCTTTTAAGGTAATTTTCTACAAATTGCGCTTACATTACTTAGTTACATAGCCACTTCTATCTATAACAAAATATATGGACAGCTAATATTTAGAGCGTATATTGCTAAGAAAGAAGCCAAAAATGGTTAAGAGATAAGTCACACATCCTTTAATAGAGCAAAAGAAAAAATAATAGCATACAAAAATATATGATCAGGGATATTTGTTGCAGTGTTATTTACAGTGGAAGAAAACAAGAAACTAAATAAATGTATATTAACAGCATATTGTTAAATACCTTGGGATACATTTATGTCACGTAATACTTTGATGCCACTGAAATATATTACTCAAAGGCAAATAAGCATCTTAGAAGTATTTTCACAAACTATTTTCAAGTATGAAAAAATTGTCGTAGCTACCTATACATGCCTATAATTATTATTATCTTGTGGTAATGAAATGCACTGAAAACTCTGAAGATGCGTTGAAATATAACGAGTGCAATAGAAATGCAACGGATCTTTGTGATACACCCATAGTATAAAATGACAAACACTAGATTAACTCATTCAACAGATATTTAACTCTAGTGTTTCCTCTGTTCTTCATGAACTGAAAATCTAAACGTTTCTTTTCCAGACTCCCTTCAATCTGGAGTTCTAAATGTGATTTAGGTTCACCTATCAGAGGCATTCTGAAACTAAAATTCAGAACTGAGTTAAGTGGGAAGAGAAACAGTGAGGTGCCACTTTCCTGGTATGAATGATGGCAGAGTCGGCAATGCCCCGGAGCAGAAGCTGAGCATCAGATTTCTTACTCAAAACACACTGTCCTCATCGTGGGTTCCCTGGCTGCTCAGGTCTATGATGTGACCTGAGAGTTTATTTCAGTGCTCCGCCTGAAGTCTATTTTATCAGCTTGTCTAATACTTCTTTAAGTCATTCAGTATTGTGTAACAATAATAGTAATAACCCTTTTCTGTTTAAAACAGCAAGAATGTAAGTTTTTCTGGGAAAGTAAACCCTCTCCAATGTAACACTATTGCTATATTAATCTCAAAGCATTGGAAAACGTCTCTGTATTTCTATAATTAGAGGTCTTACAACAGAATCCTAAAATATAAAATTGTCAATACTTATACATTTTTAAGCTTTACAATTTTGCTAAAATGACTGAGTCGTATCATGGCATAATAGACGGAAAACTATTTGACCAGAGTCTAATCTCTATAAAACTAGAATGTTAAATTATCTGACTGGATTAATTTACTAGTCTCTTTTGTGTCTTAGTTTTACCAATTAACAAATTGTTATGAGATTTTTACCTGTCTCTTCATTCCTTCTTTGTAAGTCAAGTACTTATTCATCACAATGCTGTGGATATTACCATAAGCCTCTTACCCAAGGGAAAAGTACACAATCCAAGTTGTTGCCCAACTTACTTTCCATTTTTCCACCCACCCATATGGCCCACTGCAACCTTGTCACAGGGATAAGAAGATATATTATTCATATTTATTAGAATATTATAATAAGTTATTTAAAAAATGACTTTATACCAATATGGAAACATCCAGCCAACTGAGGGAGAGACCTTCTGGGACTAGCAATTCATTACAAGTTGGAAAAATGTCCTCTGACAGCACATCCTTTTATCAAGTGAAGAATTATTAATATATATGCCCAGCAGTTTTGTGACTGATGAAGAGGATATGACATTGGGAAAATCCTGCCTTCAGCTAGATAAGCATAGCCCACAGCATCCGTGCTCTTTGAGTTGACACGTCCATATAATTTTCTGCCATGTATCTAATTATCTTTGCAATGAAGGGAGGAATAAGAAGAAACAGTGGAGATGGGAGGACAAAAAGGATTTGTCCTTTATGCCGTCAACCTGTATGCCATCAGCTACCGAACAAGTCTCTTCTTTCATAAATACTGGATTCAAAAGCATTGCCAGTGAAGGTCATTCACTTTAATCAGAATAAAAAAACAATAGTTATGTAATTTTCTTAATCTTCTGTATGAATTTCTTTGCATGCATTACATTTCCATCCCTTATTTCTTTTGTCTCCTTGCATGTCTTCTATTATAGTGGCTTTAATATGCCTACTCCCCAATCTCTTACTGGTCCTGCTTCAAATCACTTACTATGGGTAATTAACTTCGGTGTGTCTGAGCCTGTCTTATCTCAGTCTGCTCTGTTCACAGCAGAGTCTTTTATGAGTTTCCTTCTTCACTTACAATGCAAAAAAAGTCAGCGCAGAATCGACGCATACTGAGAACTTTGTGGTTTAGTTTGCCTGTAATTTCAAGCAACTAATTGCTCAATGTCATTTTCTTGATTAAAAAACACAAATCCAGCAGTATATACACTTTTAATTAAAAAATAACAAGTGAAGTCAATCTAAAATTAAAGAGAGTAAGCGGCTGCCATGTAGCTGAATCATTAAGTGCAAAATGAAATGTGAACCAGCTGCAGGAATATACAGTATAAAAGAAGCCAAGAGAGACTTTAGGGCAGACTGAAACCGGATGACTAATTTTTGTTTCTACCAATATCAAACAAAATAATAATAATAATAATAATAATAATAATAATAACAACAGACAGCCCTTTATATCCATGGGTTTCAAATCCATGAATTCAACCAATTGCAGATTGATACTGAGATATTTTAAAAATTTTGTCTATAATGAACATGTACAGACTGTTTCATATCATTATTCCCTAAACATTACACTACAACAATTATTTACATAGTATTTATACTGTATTAGGTATTATAATTAATCTAAAGGGGATTTAAAGTATACAGAAAGATGCCCATACATTATATGCCAATACAACATCTTTTTATATCACAGATTTGAGCATCCATGGATTTTGGTACCGTCCTGAGACCAGTTCCCACCAGATACCAATGGGAGACAGAATATACCAGAATAGTTTTTCACCAGAAGCAGTTTATCAGGAAAAGAGATACGGCATATTGCCATAAAATTTGAAAAGTAATGGTGCAAAGGAAGCCATGTAAAAATTCTGACATGTTTGTGTGCTGATTCAGTCTTTCCCAAGAAAATATGTAGGGGGGCAGAAAATGTGTTCAGAAAATTCTGAGAATGTTTAGCAGCACTCACAAATGCAGGACATGGCACACTGAAGTAATATCTAGAAAAAGTTAGGAAGGAAATCGTTAAAATGGGATTTCAGTTAAAGCAGAAAAGCACTCACAAATGCAGGACATGGCACACTGAAGTAATATCTAGAAAAAGTTAGGAAGGAAATCATTAAAGTGGAGTTTCAGTTAAAGCAGATAAACATTCCAGGAGACAGTTTCACCTGTTTTTTCTACTCAGGATGAAAGAAATGTGGATTGAAGAAATAAAATTATCATAGGTCATAGGTCTGTCTAGATAATTATTGTAGGCAATAAAGAAGCACGGAAACCAGGAGACTTTCTAAGAAAGTGGACTGCTGAAGGTGGCGGCTGAGAAGTACATGGAGTGTTCAATGTCACTTATTCTTCACCCATCACTCCACAGAAATCTTTCTTAATTTTGTTTTTTTTTCTTTTGCTGAGTAGGGGAGTGGTATCAGCTGTTAGGGAGAGTCTGATGAAGTAGACTAAACTGAGGGAGAGTCTAATTCAGTTTACAAACCAAGGGGAGAGGCCTCAAGAGAAAACAAACCTGCCAACACTTTCATCTTAGACTTCTAACCTCCAGAACTATAAGAAATAAAGTTTTATTGTTTAAGCCACTGAGTCTGTGTTGTTTGATTATGGCAATCCTATCAGACAAATATACAGGTTCATAAGAACTTATATGATCTACATCTCAATAATTCTCTTTTGATTCACTGTGGCCCTCTGTTTTCTTCTTTCATTTTTCCCCCCAAAACCTTCCAACCACCCTTCCAAGACCAGCACCTGAGCCCTCAGTTTTTTTCCGAAGATCATCATATGGCTGACTCATTTTTATCATCTCAGTCCCAGCTTCAAATGACACATAATAAGAGAGACTTTCTCTGATCATTCATTGTGTCCTTACATAATTTGTACCTAGAACACTGGGACATAGCTAGTGCTTGATAAATATCCACTGAAGGAATGTAAAAGATAATAAGGGAGACAAGAACAGTTCACTCAAAATATAAAACAGATAAAAAGTCAGAACTGAAACTTTCAAGCATGAGAAACATGGAGAGAAATGGTATAATATCTATGCAATAATTGTGTTATTGTAAGTAAATACAGGAGGTAGCAATCGAAGGGTGGAAGAATCAAGAAAAAAAAAGAGATGAAGATTTTGTCTTAAAAAAAAAAAAACAGGAAAAGATATTCTCTGAGTACTTCTCACTAGCAAAACACCTAAGGTAAACCTAAACCCAATACAAACACAAGTGAACAAAAAGGTAAAATGTTAAATCAACACAATGAGATGAGAAGACATATGCTGATCTAAGAAAACAAATAAGTATCAACACAATAATAGACATGAGAAGTACATTAGAAACAATATGCATCAGAAATGATAGAGCAAAAAAATCAAAATTCTGGCATGAAATAAAGACTTGAGATAGTCACCGTGCATACACCAGAATACTTTTCTCACCAGAGCAATTCATCAGGAAAAGAGACACAGCACCTTGCCATAAAATTTGGAAAGTAATGGTGCATAGCCAAAGAGTAAAGCAATTAGAATGAACACAATATATAATAAGATGTAAGACATACTGTTTTCACTATCTTCTTTGCATTCTTGTGTCATTATAAAAAGAATATTTTCCATAGAAAAATTCTGTCTTTTTCACTGATAGCAACAGGAGACAAACAACCTCCTATGCAGACAGAAATGGGTCCCCAGTGAAACCCGATCTTCAAGCCAAAGATAGTTTAAAGTCTGAAAACTGAGCTGCCAGTTCCAGGTAGAGCCCATAGCTGCAGTGAGAACTTTCTCAATGCCTTTTACCTAATCAAATGGTGCCTTTTCCAAACCCAGGCATGACCCATTCAGGATGCAGTCCCCCATTGCAAGTCCATAAAAGTCCTGAACACAGCCTCACAGATGGCTACCCACTTTTGGGCCCCCTCTCATACAGAGGGCTACCCACCTTAGGTACCCTCTCATTGTAGAGAGCTTTTCTGTCACTCAATAAAATTGTTCTCTGCCTTGCTCATTCTCTAGTGTATCTCATTCCTCTTGGTGTGGTACAAGAACCCAGACCTGATGAATGGTGGGTGCAAAAAGAGCTGTGATGCTTTTGGCTGACTTGCTGAGCTACAGGCGGCAGGAATAAAAGAGTTGTGACGCTCCTGGCTGACTCTTGGAGCTGTGGGCGATGGGAATAAAAGAATTGTGACATGTACCTGCTCACTGAGCTATGGGAATAAAGAGCTGCAACATTCCTTATGCGCTCAGACTTCCAGACTCCCTGAGCTAGAGCTGTGACAACCCTAGGTGCTTTGCGATGGCTGGCCTCTCCGAGTTTTCAGGCACTACTGCATTCTCCTAATCTAGGCACCGGTGCCCAATGCAGAAGCTACTCATTGTGTGCCTGGTCCAGCTGTGGGCTGAGTGTGGATCCTGTGGTGGGCGTGGGACCTGGGCAGAGGCAGGAGCAGAATGCAGCCTGCCTGGATGAACAGACAGAGTAAGTCCCAAGTGAGGCCCCAGGTTGTGGTGGCTACAGAGATTTCAGGCTGCTGAAGGAGCCCTGAAGGAATCTTGTAACATCACTACTATTTCCTGGCTTCCCAAAGAATAAAAGAGTGATTTCTCTGATTAGTGACTGAGATCCTAATGTCCTTGTCCAAAGTTGCTATGTGGGGTCTATGTGTTAAATCCTGTTACTCTCTGGTGCTTTCTCTGGGCTTCAGTAGATGTGTAGCAGGCATTACACTTCATGCAGCCACCTCAGTAACTGCTTGGCAGGACCCTACTAGAAATCAGTTCAGTATGCTGCTCTGAGACCTACCCTCCTGATATGGTTCAGATTTGTGTCCACATCCAAATCTCAGGTAGAATATTAATCCCCAGTGTTGGAGAAGGGGTCTGGTGGGAGGTAATCTGATCATGGGGACTAATTTCTCCTTGCCATTCTTGTGATAATGAGTGAGTTCTTACCAGATCTGGTTGTTAAACGTGTGGAGAACCTACTCCTTCACTCCCTCCTACTCTCGCCATGTAAGACATGCTTGCTTCCCCTTCACGTTCTGCCATGATTGTCAGTTTCCTGAGGCCTCCTTAGCCGTGCTTCCTGTACAAGTTGTGGAACCACGAGCCAATTAAACCTCTTTTCTCTATAAATTACTCAGGCTCAGGTAGTTCCTTATAGCAATGCGGGAACAGACTGTTATACCACCTATCCAGTTACACAGACAGGAAAAGAAGAACTGGACGTTTTACAGTCCTTGTCCATTTATCACTTCAGAGAGCAAAGGTATAGTTATTAAAAGTACTTCCAATTTGGTACATGGAGTACAAATGTCAGGATTTTAATATTCATCTGTACTAATTTGATCATATGCATGGACACAAACTGTTCTAGATTAGAGATAGATGAGTAATCTACTACTTCACAGTAGGTAATAAGTATATTTGCCTACTCTCAGTACAGGCCTTATCTGTAAAATAACATGATCAAAGAAAGGTCAAATATCTCATTAAAAGTAACCTGACAATCCAAAGATGAGGGACAAGAAAAAATTATTTAATTTTTTTCTCACTAAAAGCAAGAAGGAGGAAGCTGATACCTTTCCTCCTAAACTCTAACCATTTGATATGGTAATAAAACCTCTCCAAGGGCCAGAAGGCTTTTCTTGACCTTTAGTGACCTAAACACTCTTCAATTACTGGAGTTTTATCCCTTGTTCCTTCTAGGGAGATAATGTTTTAATCTCCCTCTCACCCTTGGGCTTAACCTAAGGATCTAATTAGGGCTATAACCATTTGGCCCTCAGGGATCAGAACAATTAAATAGAGAAATGGCTACGAATTTAATCCTTACGGTATGTGAAGAGGATTAGGAGCTTTTATAAGAGCACTGGAATATACAGGAAAATTTTGTTTCCCAACAAAAGATAAATATGATTTTTCATAGGGATCAACTGTATGCAAAAAGGTAATATACAATTAAAGAAAAATTCCTCAGAATTAAGATTTGACTCTAGAAAACTAAAGTACACATTCTTTTTAAAGAAAAATTAATTCTAGTATTCTTACCTGCAAAATTTATCCTGGATAAATAATTGGATTTTAAAGATAAAAAGATACAAGTTCTTTAAGCATTCAAACAGAAAAATCAAGTCACCTACAAAAGGAAACAGTTGAACTGTCCTCAGACTTCTCTATAGCATTGCTGTATCCAGACATAAAATAGTCTCTGAAATTTAGAAATGAAATGTGACTTGGGATATTAGACCCAAGTAACCTGTGTTTTATTTCAATGTGTAACAGACAGGCATCCTTATACATGCAGAAGTCCTTCTTGGAAAACGAAACAAAAGTAAAAACAAAGCTACTAGATACATTTTAGTCAAGATAATATAAATGGCAAAAATATGGCAAACAATTAATTTAATATGCTATTCCAAACAACAAAGCAATGTCTCTGAATCCTGGGTGAAACTATATCAAACTCGAGTTATATTCCATGAGACACTTATTTGAGTATACAGAGAACAACTATCAAATAAGGAAGAAATTAAAGAATAAATCATCAATGAACATTCCTGGAAATTACAACTTGCTAGTGGGTTAGGAAATACATAACACATTAGACATCAGTTGGATTCTGAAATTGGAAATGCTGCAGGATAACAGGCACTTTCATGTGTGTGTGTGTGTGTGTGTGTGTGTGTGTGTGTATATATATATATATATATTTTTTTTTTAGTGGAAGTATAAATTGGTAAACTTGTTACAGGTCACAATTCTAAAACAATGGATTTGAATGTTCATAATATCTGTTCCAATAATTCACTTCTAGGAATTTATCCTGAGGAAATTATTTTATAAAGGTATCTGATGAAAGGCAGTGATGACAGCATAAGTTGTAAAATTATAAAATTCTTAACTTTCTAATATATTATTGACCATTTAAAAAACTAATAACATTTTAGATTGCATAAATGCTAAGAAAAAAAGCTATAATATGTTATTATTGTCATATCTATAAAAATAGTGCAGTATAAAATCCCTATTTAGCATATAAATAGAATAATATAATCCAAATCATTTTAATTGTATGTTTAATTTTATAGTTTTCCTTTTTTAATTGACAGCAAAAATTGTATATATTTATGGTATAAAACATCATTTTTGATATATATACACATTGCAGAATGGCTAAATCAAGCTTATTAACACGTATCTTTCTTCATATACTTATCTTTTTTTTTGTGGTGAGAACACTTACAATCTAGTTTTAGCAATTTTCAAATTACAATAATTTAAGTCTATATTTTAACTTAACTAAAAGAATGTAAATGGATTGTTTGTAACATAAAGGATAAATGCTTGATATGATGGATACTCCATTTACCCATCCATTTACCATGATGTGATTATTACACATTACACATCTGTTTCAAAATACCTCATGTAACCAATAAACATATATACCTACTACGTACCCACAAAAATTTTTTAACACTTTAAAAATACAATATGTTGCTATTAAATACACTCACTATGATGGGTAATAGAGTTCTTGAACTTATTCCTTTTTTCTAACTGAAATTTTGTAATCTTTGACCAATACCTCCCTGACTCCATCCCCTGATAACCACCATTTTACTCTCTGTTTATATGATTTTGACTTATTTTAGATTCCACATAATTAAGATCATGTGGTATTTGTCTTCCTGTGTCTAGGTTATTTCACTGGCAATAGGTCCTCTAGATTCATCCATGTTGACACAAATTACAAAATTCTCTTTTTTAAGACTGATAGTATTTTGTTGTGTGTATGTGACACATTTTCTTTTTCTATTCATCCATTGATGTGCACTTAGATCATTTCCAAATCTTGCCTATTATGAATAATGCTGCAGGAAACATGGGTGTCAGGTTGCAACCCAAGCTGGGGTCCAAGGGAAGCTGCTGGATGGATGGCAGGTAGCTGAAAGAATAGTCAAGGGATGGTAGGCAGTTGGGACATGGATTTATTCTTTCTTCCTCTACAAAGTCAGCAGTACAGTTATAGTTTTCACAGAGAACAGTGGCTCAAAGCCAGGTATGAACTTACACAAACAAGTTACATCAAATGGCTACATAAATGTGATTACATAGTGCATGGGATTGTGCGCCTGTGCTCCAAACCTGCTGTGTCATGCTGTACCTGTGGCTGCCTCAGCCTACTTATGACTGAAGCGCAACCATTTTCCTTACTCTCCACACCCTAGACTGAGGGAGTTCTCCTAGTGTGGAGACATGCCCACAGGGCAGAACTCTGGAGCCAAAGACCACAGCAGCAATACAGGGAGCTACAACTCACTATTAATATTCCCACTGTGCTACCTATAATTATTAGAGTCCAGCACAGGCCAGAGCCCAGAGATGCCCACCATGTCTGTAGGGGTTGTCAGTAAGGTTCTCAACTGCCTTGATTTCCAGGGAAACTCCTTGCGAAACTGTTGTTATGTTTTGTAGATTGTCAGGGATGAAGATACAACATTGCGTTCCCAAAAGAGCACAGCTGCCACCTTGGGCAGCAGTCTCTGACTGGGGTATTCCTGTGCACATGCTGGGCACTTCTGGCAGGTCCCGCAGATATCTTGTGTGGGCACAGACATACCCCAATGCTTATTGACCTAATACATTAGTTTACCCCCCACATAACCCAATTTTAGATGCAGCCATAGGGCTATACCTTGTGTAGCTGCTGACTTCAACCACCGGACCTTGGCCAAGGCATTTGTCTCGTTATTTCTAGGGGCAGCCAAAGGCATATGGGCTGACATATGAAAAATAGTTACATTCTTTTGGTGACCCATTTCCCATAGGTTTTCCCATATGGCTTGGCTCCAAATGAGTCGGTGGCCAACTAATCATTTCTGTAACTTCCAGGTAGTTAACCACAAGGTAGGCCTTCATAAACTGCCCAGCTATTGGTACAGATCACCATAGGTGTTTCCTCCTTGGTTATCACTATCCACACTGCCCTGAGTTCAGCTCATTGACTATCTTGACCATATCGTGGTCCAGTCAGCAGTAGCACCCTGGCTGGACTCGTGTGTATATCATGCCCCATCGGGAATTGGGGGTTCTCCTTCTTTAAATGGTAATGACTCAGGGCTTAAGGGTGCCTCAGGCAGACACATGCCTTATCTTGCATTAGGACTACAGGTCTTGTAATTCTTGTAATACTGCTGCTAAGGGGCTTGTACTCAGGGTACACTGCTCTTATAAGTAGGTGCCCCATTTTGCTAAGGTGGATGTCTTTGCCATCACAATCTGTGGAGTTATTATCTGTGAACGTATCCACCCCATTATTGGGTAAGTTGTCCACATGACAAATATAGCCCATCCTATCAGGCTCTCACAAGCCTGAAGGGTGGCATATGCAGCTGCTAACTGCTTTTCTATCAGTGAATACCAGACCACAGCTCCCTTCCAAAGCTGGGACCAAAAGCCTACTGGTGTTCTAAAGTGCTTCATGCACTGCCATAGGCCCCCGCCAAAACCATTTGTGGTCACATGCACATCAAGTTCAAATGGGCACCCCAGGTAAATTACTCGTAGGGCTTGTGCTTACTGCATGGCTTTCTTGGCTGCCAGAAAACCCATCTCAGCCTCATCGTTCTAATCCCAGGTAGTTCCCTTTGTTGTCAACTGATACAACAGTTTTACCATCTGAGCCAAATGGGATGTGAATCACATGCCTGCCAATATCCTAAGAGGCCCACAAAAGTCTGTAGCTGCCTCGTCGTTTTTGGCTGGGGATATGCCTGAATTTTATCCATGATGACTTCTGGTATGGCTTTTGTCTTACTTGACCAGATAACTCCCAAGAACTTGGCAGACAACTCAGGCACTTGGAATTGGATTCGTTGATAGTCCAACTACATGATGCCAAATGTTGTCACAAGATGGGTGCCACCACTTCTAAATCTGCAAGAGAATCTGAGATTCTCATCAATATAATGAAATAGATGGACCCCCTTTGTATATTTCCAGGTGGCTAAATCTGTGGCAACAGGATCATGACATATGGTGGGGCTATGCACATAGCCCTGCAACAACAGTGTGAAAGTCCATTGTTGCCCTTCCCATATGAAGGCAAACTATTCCTGGCTCTCTGGAGCAATGTCAGTTGAGAAGAATGCATTGGCCAAGGCCACCACATAGTGGTAATTTCCCAATTTCACCATTAAGTGGTCCAACAAATCCACTGATAGATGGCACTGGCTACATGTAAAGGGATGATACTTTATTTAGTTCTCGATAATCCACCGTCACCCGCCAAGTTCCGTTAGGCTTTCTGACTGACCATACAAGAGAACTGTAGGGGCTGTGGGTGTCACACACTATCTGCACCTGCTCTAACTTCTTAATAGTCTCAGTTATCTCCATATGCCCACCTGGCAAGCAGTATTGGCAGGTGGAAGTAACCCATCAGGGTTGTGGCAAGATTTGGGGACAATGATGCGTATGTTCATGGAGTACCCCTTAACCACATGCACTCGGAGTCTGAATTCTGTGATTGTGGCTTGCAAAGCCAAGCCATGAAAAATATCTATCCCTGCAATGTATTCAGGTACGCACAAGACATACACATCCATAAGCAGGGAGCCAAGCGGCCAATGACCAGGTGCAAAGATACAGGTTTTACTTTGACTGACTGGACTCTATAGCCGTCTATATATGCAGTCTTTCCTGAAACTTATCTAGGTTTCCATAGACAAGGCTACAATCTGTGCCAGTGTCAAACAGTATCAGCACTTTCTGTACATTGGTGGGGGACCAGTGGGTTGTCAATTCCACAGGTGGCCTCTGGTTGTCTGGTGTCTCCCGCAAGCTGGGCACCTTGGCCAGTTTCCTAATTAATCACAAGAGACTCTATACCTCCACCCATCTGCAAGTAGTCCTTGAGCTGGAGTGTCCAGGTGGGACTGGGTTGAGCTGGAGTCTCCAGGTGGGACTGGGTTGAGCTGGAGTGTCCAGGTGGGACTGGGTTGAGCAGCATTGTCCTGCCCATTTTGGGATATTTTCTCGAATTGCTGCTCTGGGGACAATTGCCTCCATAAAGTTAACAGCACTTCATTGGGTTGCCTATTAAATTTTCTTGGTCAATCCCAGACAAAATCAAATCAATCTACATCTATGTGTGGGTCACCTGCTCAGCGTTCCTTTTGTCTTCCTCCTTTTTATGATGCAGACCATCCAGTCCCACCTATGGCCCTCTGCTTTCATGAGGGCTACCACGTCAGTAATCACCTCATGTATGTGACACCTCACATACAGAATGAGGACAGCAGCCAGGGAGCTGAAGGAACTCGGGGTCACAGAGCTCAACACAAGGTTCCTCATGTAGGAGGTAAAACATTCATCATCTGGCTCTTGGGTATTCAGATTGAACATAGCCTGCCACATACCCATCACCCAAATTACTTGTACCAAATTTATGTACAACTGCTGTTTACTTAGTTTCTGGTATTTCTCCAGGACCCTTTCATACCCTTCGTATGGCTACTATCAGCCATTTAATCAGGGTGTGGTCAACTTGCCCCTGTGCTAACCACCTGCTCACCTGCAATCACTGATAGAGAGAGGAATGGGTCATAATGGAGGCCAACTTTTCTATTTCAAAGGCAGAGCAGACAATACTGTCAGCTCCCCCATCCCAAAGGTGGGGGAGCATCCAGGTGGGTAGGGATTCCTGCAAGCAGAGCAGACACTGTTTACTGAATTCCCACAACTCAGTTGGGATATAGGCAGTGTATGACATGTGTTCTATCATGGAAGGGGGGCCCTGAGCCCACCCCTGGGGACCCAATGGATGTTCATGCTCTATTTTCTAATGGACTGCTGGGCAAGCCTGAAACAGAGGTTCTTCCTCCTGGGTATCAGACCAAGTAGGGGTCTCTGACCAGGATGGTGGGCTCAGACCCACACTAACTGAAGCCCCTAATTATCATTCCAAGCTGTGTATCCAGGCCTCCAGGCATTCTCCTTGCACCTGGAGGTCTCTTACCTGCCGCTACATCCCACAGGGACTGAGCATACACTGCACTTCCTGTAGCACAATCAAAAATGTCCATCCAACTCTGCTGGCAAAACTGTGTTCCTTCTTTATGTTCTGTGCATCCAGATGCTTCAGTGCCTTCTCCATGCTCATGGGGGACCCATCCACTGCCACCCATAATTACACCAGGGCACATCCTAGCAACACGGCAGCCACTGGATACCATAATCCATGCTGGGGCCACATGGCCTACCCAGGATCATCGGGGGCCAAGGGCTCACACACCTTGGGATCCTGCCGACTATGCCAATTGTCAGGTTCCAACCCAAGCTGGGGTCCGAGGGAAGCTGGTGGACAGGTGGCAGGTAGCTGAAAGAATCTTCAAGAGAGGCCGGGCGTGGTGGCTCATATCTGTAATCCCAGCACTTTGGGAGGCCGAGGTGGGCGGATTGCGAGGGCAGGAGATCGAGACCATCCTGGCTGACACGGTGAAACTCCGTCTCTACTAAAACTACAAAAAATTAGCCAGGCGTGGGGGCGGGCACCTGTAAGTCCCAGGAACTCGGGAGGCTGAGGCAGGAAAATGACATGATCGCAAGAGGCAGAACTTGCAGTGATTGGAGATCACACCACTGCACTCCAGGTTGGGCGACAGAGTGAGACTCCATTTCAAAAATAATAATAATAATAAAAAAGAAAAAAGGAAAAAGAATACTCAAGAGACCATAGGCAGTTGGGACATGGCTTTATTCTCTCCCCTCCTACAGAGTCAATCGTGCACTTATATTTTTCACAGACAATAGTGGCTCAAAGCCAGGTATGAGCTCACACAAACAGGTTATATCAAATGACTACATAAATGTGATTACATATTGTGTGGGATTGTGTGTTGTGCTCCAAACCTGCTGTGTCATGCTGTACCACTGCCTTAGCCTAAGCACCACCATTTTACTTAAAATGGGAGTGAACATATTTCTCAACGTACTTATTTTAATTATCTTAAAAGTAGGTATGTATTTTCCATGGAATAATAGGTTTATTATGAATTTATCAAACTGCTGGTTTACAAATTGAAAATTTGTATTAACTATGAAATGAAATTCTCAAGAACAATGGAAAAATAATTTCCACAATGGGAAAAATATATAGGAACCTTACTGAATAAAAGATATCTTTAATCAATTTAAGACATTGTAAATAATTACATATTTGCCTAAGGATAAATTGAAAATAAATTTTCTATGAATGAAAATCAATCATTTCAATAATACAAATATCTGCTAAATATACATTATATATTGTTATATGTATATCTATATTACTCATCTTTGAAATATTTTTTGCAATCTGTCTCATTACTTTATGCTATAAGAAGTCATATTTTTCTATCTTTTAATAAGCAGATTCACAAGTCAGCTTATTTAAGGTAAATAAATATAAAACTCTGAACTAAATTCTGAATCTGAAGTAAATGCTTTTGAGTAACAATTCTTAACAAATATTTGGTTAAAATTGTAAAATATGTGTTGATTCTAGATGAGTCCTTCAACTATTAGTAATGACATTATTTCCATTATTGTTTATTTTTGATAATATATTTAAAATGTAACTTAATATTTGTGTTATTTTTAGTAAAATTAGGTACCAGTACAAAAATGCAAAAGGAGTATTAAGGGGTTGAGATAAGAGGGAAAAAGGCATTATATTTCAAGAATCGTCCAAAAATAAGATAATTTTGATAAAGAAGGCTAAATTAAATACATAAATTCAAAGAAGTGTTATATTTTCAAGACAGAAAAAGAACTAGAAGGAAAGAAAGAGAAAGACAGAGTTTTTTATACATATTGCAATTAATGACAAATATGTTGTAATATTTTATATGTAATATATAAAATATATAATATATTGTTATAAAATGATTTATTTCTAGATGTATGTATTCAGTGTTTAAAGAGGATCATTACAGCTTCTAAGCATGTCTTTTGCAAGAATGGAGTATACATAGATATAACACAAAAAATATGTATTAATTTGCTATTTATGCTACTGGTAAGGCTTCAGGTCAATGATAGGCTGTTAGTCAAGTCTGTAGGGAATCAAAAGTTACATGCAGATAGTCAGCTGTGCAGAGGATTCGCACCTCAAACTTTGCATTTCTTAAGGGTAAACTGTACTTACAAATCAAATACATGAACTGAGGAGCTAGTTTTTAGGCAAAAAAAAAAAAAAATTAAATAAAAATTTTACTCTCTCATTCCCTGCAGCATGGTGTAGTGAAAAGAGCACTAGGCTTACAGGTAAATCACCAATATTTTTGTAATGGATAAGTCATTTGTCCTCACAAGACCTGAATTTGCTTATTTGAAATATGAAGATGTTATAGTAGATCAATTATATTGCCTATTCTAAGTTTCTATTTAAATACACTATGATGGTATTATGTTTCATCTCTTATTGTTATTTTTTTACATATGTAATCTTATATTTTTTTGTATACTTCTCTCTTCCTTCAAAATTACCCAACACCAATCTTTGTACTGTTCTTAGTTTATACCAAGACATTTAAATCACTACTTTCCATTGGTAATACAATATTGCTATAAATAACAAAAAAAAATTAATGATAAATCAATGTTCTTTATATCCAAAATATATTTATTAAAATACAGAAAAAATATAATTTGAGTCATGTAATGGGCTCTGTGAGCATAAATCCATTCATAATATTTAAAATTATATTTTATATAAAAGTAACCTGCTACGATATATTTACAAGAGGGTTAGAAAAACATTTAACCTGTTAGCTAGGTGAAAATAGAGCCTATTATTTTCTTATGTGACATATAATCAAACTACATCTTGAAAATTGAAAAGCAGCTCTCTTTAACAATAATCATAAGCTTTCCTCTAAGCTTAAATCAATATTAGCACAAACCAGAAAATAATAAAATAGTAAGTCTAATTAATAAAGACAGTCAACAGTTCCTAAAGAATTTTTAAAAATTGATAAAACTCTTATTTGGATGAACACAGACTTCTTTGCCAAGGCAAAAGAACATTGCCTGAAATTAATGTGCATGGAAATATTAAATACAATTCAGACAAAAGGAAATGGTCATATGATACGTTCACCCTTTGACCAAATCCATTGTGTTTATACTACCTTAGCTCTTCTCTGTTAATGTTATTAATATGACCTGAAATAAACAAAGTATTTGTAAGAGTTTATACTCACTTCAGTCTCAGTACATATAAAGAAAAACAAACACTATCTTAATTAAAATTTAATAAAAGTCATTAGCTTTTACCAATGTAAGCAAGAAATAAAAAAGAAAAGAATCATGAGAAAAAAGGACACTGAGAAACAAAATTTTCATAAATATCTTGGTCAGGTGGTGATTCCTTTCACTTAAAACCAGTTCAGGCCGGGCGCGGTGGCTCAAGCCTGTAATCCCAGCACTTTGGGAGGCCGAGATGGGCGGATCACGAGGTCAGGAGATCGAGACCATCCTGGCTAACACGGGTGAAACCCCGTCTCTACTAAAAATACAAAAAACTAGCCGGGAGAGGTGGCAGGCGCCTGTAGTCCCAGCTACTCGGGAGGCTGAGGCAGGAGAATGGCGTGAACCCGGGAGGCGGAGCTTGCAGTGAGCTGAGATCCGGCCACTGTACTCCAGCCTGGGCGGCAGAGCAAGACTCCGTCTCAAAAAAAAAAAAAAAAAAAAAAAAAACCAGTTCAATACTTGCAGTGTTGATATTCTATTTCTAAATTTAAGGCAAAGATTATCCATTTGATTAGAATATGTATTTGGGTTAATGTAAGCTTATTCTTGAGAATTGATTCAATGTAAATATGATTTTTTTGACTAATGACTATGAGCAAATCACCTTATTAAGTGTTTGGTAAACAAAGATGAATGAATTTTAGTCTGCACTCAGGAAATCAGATGAATGATTTAAAAAGTGTAACTATTTTTTTATTATCTGTAGACCAGTCTTACAAAACAAATAAGTAATTGAACGTTGACTTTAGCTAGCTTTTCAGGAGCAAATTTTAAAGGACACTTTCCTGTTCTATAAGTATTTATCAGTACCATATATACATCATATATATATATATATTTAGGAATATATATAATATAGAAATATATATATTTAGGACAATGTATACATATAAGAATATATATATTTTGAATTAAAGTTCTTTAAACTTTTTAGGTATAAATCTAATGATGATTATATCCTTCTACTGAAAGCTTTTCATTTGTGAAAATATGTGAAAAGATGAAATCTGCATATTTAATGACAGGAAAGGGCACAAGTTAGAATTTGGTATTTGTGTTTTCAATTTGTTTAAGGTAGGCCTATACAATTAGTATAGTATGTGGTAACAATTGTAAATATTAAATTAACTGTAATGAACTCATGAATATATGCCATGCAAGTGTGTTTTATGTGCTAGCTTTTTTTGTTTGGGGTTCTGCAACTTGCTGTGCTTGTCGATTTATTTCTAGTTATATGATTAAAACTTCCCCTCAAGGACTCATGTCCTTGTCATCTTTCTTTTGCAAACAATTAATCAACAATATTAATCAAGATTTCATATACTAAACAACGCTAGTTGCTTATCCAGGCATCACAGAACCAGTATGCAGCAGTTTGGTTCTGATTTTATGGTGTGGATCAAGACAGGTTATGGATTTATTTCCCTTTAACTAACACAAAAATTAAATTTCCTAATGTCATTTTGAAGCCAAGACATTCACAGAATCCTGTTTTATAAGTCTTTGTTTTGAAGATATTAAAAATGTTCCTATGTCTCTTTTTATGCTTTTATTAGTTTTAGTGTTGAACTTATTAGTATTATTCCCAAGACCAAAACTGCATATAAATGATGCATCTATAAGGTTTAATATGATTCATAACTATCACTGTTATGATTTTTTTTCTGACAAAAGTTTTAATTGTCTCTAGGTAAACATCCTAGAGATGTTCAAAATATTTTATACTCTCAGGGAAATCACAGTGTAGGAATAAAATGGGAAGTGACCAATATTTGCAAATTGCATTTTGGAAGCACTGGTATAAAATGTGTAAAACAAGCCAAATTTTAGGAAAGAGTGGCTGGAGAAACTAGTGCCTGAGGTAAGACTGCAAGTATGAGTAGGGGAAGAAGTGTAACTTCAGATGAAGCATTAAGGGGAGAGATAACATCTTATGTGGAAAAATATGCACAATATCTGAAGCAAAGAGTGGTGAGAAGTGAAGCTGAAAATGAATAAAATATTTGTTTTAAGAAAATGTTTGAGTTGTATAGGATTGTAGACAGATGTGGGAAATATGTTAGATATAATATAATCAGGGTTTGGTGTCTGCATGACTGAGGACGGGGACTGGATAGAATAGTAGGGTGACTATCAAATGTTTAAATTCGGTTTTTAGAAATCAAAAATTCAAACCAGGTTAGAGATATGTTTTATTTTAAATATATTAAGGTAAGAGCCTCAAATTCACAGAAGAAATCTGGCCTGGATCTAGTGACCTCAATAGTTATTAGCATACAAATGAAGCTAGGTAAGATCAACCAAATAGGATGTAGACTCTCTCTAGAGAGTGTAGAAGCCTGTGGAGTATTCACACATAAACTGCTAAATGCTAGGAATATATTGTATATGTAAATATTTTTTAATTTTTTGAATTTAATTTTTTAATTGTTTAATTTTAATTTTTAAATTTTAAATAAATTTCAAAATTTTACTCATTAAATATATATATAATTTTTCTCATGTATATATAATTTTACTCATTAAAAGTATATATACATTTAATGAGCAAATATACATATATTTAATGAGCAAAATACATATATAGTACATACATATATTTATACATATATAATATATATATTCAATGAGTAAAAATGTATTTAAAAATGTATTTTAAAAATAGTTAACACTATAGAAGTTGGAAGATAATAAGTGATATGTTGGAGATAATATTTTGGGGGTAGGTAGAGGAAAAAGAGCTCATGAAAAAGCCCTGGAGGGAAGGAACAGTCATAGAAACTGAATAAAAGGCAAGTTTGAAGGAACAGGTTAGCAGAAGAACAAATTGCAACCAAAAGTTTCAATAAGATATGACTGACAAAATAAGTACAATCAGAAATAACAAAAGTAACGTTACAACCTATCCCACCAAAAATACAAAAGATCCTCGGAAATCAATATGAACACCCTTATCTACTCAAACTTGAAAATCTACAGGAAATACATAAATTCTGGGAAACACACCTAAGATTGAATCAGAAAGAATTTGAAACCCCGAACAGACCAATATTGAGTTCTAAAATTGAATTGGTAATAAAAAACTTACGGTGAAAGAAAAGCCTCCAACCAGATACATTCACAGCCAAATTCTACCAGATGTACAAAGAAGAACTAGTACCAATTATACTGAAACTATTCCAAAAAATTGAGGAGGAAAGAGTCCTCTCAAATTCATTCTAGGAAACCAGCACCATCCTGACACCAAAAACCACCAAAGACACAAACAAACGCACACACACACACACATACAAAAAAAAAAAAAAAAAAAAGCCCAATATCACTGATGAATATAGATGCAAAAATCCTCAGCAAAATACTAGCAAACCCAAACCAGCAGCATATCAAAAATGTAATTCACCATGATCAGGTAGGTTTTATTTCTGGGATGCAACGTTGGTTCAGTATGTGCAAATCAATAAATGTGATACATCATATCAATGTAATGAAGGACAAAAACCATATGATCATCTTAATAGACATGGAAAAACCTTTTGATGAAATACAACACCCTATTATAATTTTTTAAAAATCAAGAAACTTGGCATTGAAGGAACATACCTCAAAATAATAAGAGTCATCTATAACAAACACACAGCAAATATTGTATTGAATGGGCAAAAATGGAAGCATTCCCTTTGAGAACTGGAACAACACAAGGGTGTCCACTCACACCACCCCTATTCTATATAGTACTAGAAGTCCTAGCCAGAGCAATCATGCAAGAAAAAGAAATAATAAGCATCTAAATGGGAAAAGAAGAAGTCAAACTATCTCTCTGTAGGCAATATGCATATCTAGAAAACCCTAAAGACACCTCCAAAAGGCTCCTGAACTGATAAACAACTTCAGCAAAGTTTCAGCATATAAAATCAATGTACAAAAACCAGAAGCATTTCTATACAACAATAAAATTCAAACTGAGAGCCAAATCAAGAACACAATTCCATTTACCATTGCCGCAAAAAAATTATATTTATGAATACATCTAACCTAAAAGGTGAAAGATCTCCACAAGGAGATCTACAAAACACTGCTGAAAGAAATCATAGATGGTCCAAGTAAATGAAAAAATATTTTATGTTCATATAATGGAAGAATCAACATCATTAAAATGGTCATACTGCCCAAGCAATCTACAAATTCAACACTATTTTTATCAAATTACTAGGTCATTTTTCACAGAATTAGGAAAAAAGAAAAGCTATTCTAAAATTCATATGGAACCAGAAAAAGAGCCTCAATAGGCAAAACAATCCTGAGCAAAGGGAACAAGCCAGAGGCATCACACTACCTGACTTTATACTATAAAGCCACCGTAACCAAAACAGCCTGATACTGGTACAAAACAGACACATAGACCAATGGAACAGGATAGAGAACCCAGAAACAAAACACCACACCTATAGCCATCTGATCTTTGATGAAGTCAACAAAAATAAACAACTGGGAAAGAACTCTCTATTCAGTAAGTGGTGCTGGGATAGCTGGCTATTCATCTGCAGAAGAATGAAACCAAACCCCTACCTTTCACCACATACAAAAATTAGCTCAAGATGTATTAAAGATTTAAATGTAAGAACAATAAGAATTCTAGAAGAAAATTTAGGAAACACCATTCTGTACATCAGCCTTGGGAAATAATTTATAATTAAAGTCTCAAAAGCAATTGCAACAAAAACAAAAATTGAGAAATGGGATCTAATTAAATTAGAGAGCAAAACAAAAAAAACTACTAACAGAATAAACAATCTACAAAATGGGAGAAAACATCCAAAAACTATGCATCCAACAAAAGTATAATAACCAGAGTCTACAAGACATGTAAACAATTTAACAACAACAACCAAAAAAATCCTAATTAAAAAGTAGGCAAATAGGTCAGGTATGGTGGCTCAGCCTGTAACGCCAGCACTTTGGGAGGCCAAGGCAGGCAGATCATGAGGTCAGGAGTTCGAGACCAGGCTGGCCAACATGGTGATACCCCGTCTCTACTAAAAATATAAAAATTAGGTGGGCATGGTGGCGCACACCTGTAATCCCAGCTACTCAGAAGTCAGGGAATTGCTTGAACCCAGGAGGCCGAGGTTGTAGAGAGCCAAGACAGTGCTACTGCACTCCAGCCTGGGTGACAGAGCAAGACTCCATCTCAAAAAAAAAAGTGAGCAAAAAGCCTGAACAGACACTTTTCAAAAGAAAACATACAAGTTGCTGAGAAACATATTTTAAAAAACCCTTTATATCACTAATCATTGGATAAGTGCAAATCAAAACTACAAAGAGATGTCATCTCATATCAGGTAGAATGGATACTATCAAAAAGTCTAAAAACAGCAGATGTGGGCAATAATGCAGAGAAAGGGGAACGTTTATATACCATTGTTGGAAATGTAAATTAGTTCAACCAGTGTGGAAAGCAGTTGGGAAATTTCACAAAGAACTTAAAACAAAACTACCACTCTACCCAGCAATCACATCACTCTGTGTGTGTGTGTGTGTATATATATATATATATATATATATATATAAATTAAATCATTCTACCAAAAAGACACATACGTTCATATGTTCACTATTCACAATAGCAAAGACATAGAATCATCCTAGGTGCCCACTAATGATGGATTGGCTAAAGAAAATGTGGTACATATACTTTGTGGAATACTCCACAGTCATAAAAAAGAACAAAATCATGTTCTTCACAGTAACATTGATGCAGCTGGAGGCCATTACACTAAGTGAATTAACACAGGGACAGACAATCAAATACATTGAGTACCCATGGACATTAAGATGGGAACAACAGATACTGGGGACTACTGGAGAGGGGAGGGAGGGAGAAGGTAAGGGTTGAAAAACTAACTCAGCACCTGGGATCAGTACTGAGCATAGTCATACCCCAAGCCTCAGCATCACACAATATACCTATGTAACAAACCTGCACAGCACTCCCAAATCTATAATAAAAGTTGAAATTATAAACTGTATAAAAGAACTAAAAAAAGATATAACTGACAACATAGCATTGTCAGCCAAATGCTGGGAACAGGGCCAGTTAATTTAAGAATGAAAGTGAAGTCAAAATGAATGACACTGCATGCACACTAGAACTTTAATAAGATGAGATGTGTGGGATCAAGGAATGACTGTGTATGTTTGTTTTAGATGAAAGGAAATTTTTCTAATTACTGGAGGACAATGAATCTTCCAACTTCCATTCTGATTGTATAAACTAAATGGCTAGTTTAACAATAACAATCTCTGTTTGCAAATAACTTATATTTAGAGATAGACAAATAAATATGCCTGTGCAGATAAATCAATATTCTCTAGTAATTTTTAAATTAAAATATTTCCATATGTAGTTATTTTATTGATTAGTAATTATCAAGTGTATACTAACTGTAAGACAGTATATTATGTGTCGACAAATAAAGATATTCAGTACATATTTTGTATTTTCAAAGGATTGTCAATTTAGCTTCCATTTTTTACGAAGATTTATTTCATTAATTCATAGGGAAGCTATATTATTAGAAAAATTATATATATACATACATATCTTAGTGATTGAATTTAAAAATGCCGCTAATAGTAAAAACAAAACATTAATCATTTCTGAACTATTATTCCATAATTATGCTTACATTTTAACAAAAGATTTTCCTAAACTCTTGCAGTATTTTAATAGATGTGACAATAAAACTTTAGCTATATGTATGCTGGGGCCAAAATAATATTATGTCAAGTTATGATATGTTACAATTACTGGGAAGGTCTAACTATGAAGAAAAAAAAATCACCTTTACAACTTCTAACTACAAAAATAAACCCTCAAAATAATTAGTAATTAATGAGTATCTAAAACTGTACTTAGAAAATTACCCTTAATTCAAAAGAGTGCCATGCCTATAGCAAGAACAGAATGAAATCTGAATGAATACAGATATTAATAATGTTTCCTAATATGATATGTTGTAAAGGATTAATCTCAATGTTTCAGAGTACCTTGAATAAACAGGTCATAAACTTGAGCTTATTATTAAGGCTTCTGTTAGCTATGGCTGCAAAAACTTTGTTTACCTACCTGCATTTAAATGGCGTTATATACCTCTACTAGAAATCTCATATCTTCACAACCTCTTCTTTCACCCAGTCTCTAAAGCAGTATGTCCCAAGGTCTTTCATCTTTTCCTCTTTTTACATACCATTTCCCATATATAGACCATTTTGATTAAACTGTCCATGCTATAGGCATTTTGATATCCAAAGCAAAGAAGTCAAAATTAAACATTTTTGCTCATAAGGTTAGAGACTGAGAAATGCAACAGTTTAAATTTTACTTCTTGATACTTAAAAGAAAACTACAGACTTTTACCCGTTTTTCAACATCAATTAGCATTAAGGAAATGATATTAAGGCCAGGAATAGGCATTTTCTCCTTTTCCCTCGTCTCCATATTTTTTAGTGACCAACACTAACTACCCCGTCTCCCATGAACTGACAAATGGCTTCAAGTCACTTTCCTCTTTCCTTAGGGTACGGACAACTGACTGCCAAATGGCTCTCCATAAGACTATTTGTTTATTAGGGTCATGTGCTATTAATTCTTTTGATAGTGCCTTCTGCTCTCGTATTAGAGCATGCAGGGAAGTGCTTCTTGGGAAGTATTAGGCTGAAGTCATGAGAGTGAAAGCCAGGTTTGCACAACTTATTTCTTCTACTTACTTTCAACACTTTTTTGACATTTTTTCTTCTATTTTCTAACACATAAAGTTCTATTCAAAATAGTTTCTGAACCATGTCTTAGCATGTCCTCCATGCCTTTTCTCTTTTTCACCAGTTTTTATGTGTCAAAATTCTCTTTAGTCATAGAGAGTAATTTACGTTTTATTTTCTCTATTAGATGAGGTAAATTCTTCTGGCATAATGAAATAGTAAACTGTCCTTCCTTTTAACCCCATTGCATTTTTATTTCTTCTAGTACCTAATATAATTCACTGTTTTGTTTTCCAATTACTCCCTTTAGTAGGGATTTTGTCCAAAGGGACCCATATGCAGTCAATAGTCATCAATAAATATTTCATCAATGTAGAAGGACATAAACATAAGAAGCATTTAATCTTTAAAGATAAACTAATAAATACTTAAAGTATGTCTTGATTGTTTTATTTCAATTTTAATTCAACATTTTATCTAGCTTATTATAAGAACATTTCCCATCGAAAAGCATATCTTCTTAAAATTTATTTCAATTCAGTTCTCCATCTAGCTTATTATAAGAATATGTTCCCATCAGAAGACATCTCTTTAAAAAAAAAAAAAGGGACATATAAATTTAGATCCTCCCTGGAAGACCATTAAGTACAGAAATAATAAGATGCAAAATATAATTACTTTATTAAGCATATTAATATATCTGTGTGAAGACAATGCATTTGAAACTCACAAGCTGATCCCTTAACATGCCAATCATGTTTATGAATTCACATCATTCACTGACCATTGTTAAATTGAGCTTGTGCTCTCTTATTAAAATATTCATATTTAAAGTATAAATCAGTGTTCAATATGTTGCTCAAGCAAAGGCATTCCATAACATGATGCAAAGTTCATTATACAACTTTCCAGAGTGTAAAAAGATTGAAGAAGTATTAATGAAAGATCAATTCAAACAGAGTTCATCTGTGAAATGGAACACACAAAAACTGCCATCTCCATGAAAATAAAACAAATTTTAAGCAGCATAATACATCATTTACTTTAATTAATAGCTAAAATAAATTATAAATGCTATTTATTGTACATATTTTTAAGGATAGCAGATGAAAAAAAAACAAAGTATGAAGGATAAGGGGAATTTACATTAGGATAAACACCTACACCTTTACTTTTTGGAATGTCAACTTTCTCATGTAAAGAGAGTTAAAATTTCTAGAAATGGACTGTTAAATGAGTTTATAATCAGGTTCATATCCTTAGAAAGAGTTCCAAGCTATGTCCACACAACAAAATTATAGCCACTTCCTGGTAAACTTCAAAATCACTAAGGTGATGTTTATTAAACTAAAAACCACACCTGGGTAAACACAAGGGAAAGTTTATTAGATAAGTTGATGTATGCAGTAACCAGTTTCTACACGTATACTCAAATCTATAAAAATCTTTATTCCAAGATAAGGCAAATAATGTGGTTTCCTTGATAGTACTGTCGTTTCTGATTCAATACAAAAATCTACTGTAGCCAAGAAAAAGGTGAGAAACAGGAGGAAGGCATCCCTGCTTTCTGGACTTTAACTTGAGCCTTTCTGGAAACCAGCATTCTCTAGCATCTTTTTAGAGCAATCGGGCAGAGAAAATAGGAAGGTCAACAGGATGATGAATACAGACATCTTGCTTAGGGTCTGCCCACCAATTGAAGGAACAAAGGTACACGTTTTTGCTGACACTTCTGCAGTGACTGTTCTTTTGTCAAGGGAGATTTCAGCGCCAGTACAACTGTCAACAGCGCTGCACTTGAGAAAGTTGAGCTTGTACTGGAAACAGCTTAAAGAAGCACACACAGTACAACAGCCTTTGTTGTTTAATTCATGAAACTAAACACACGAAAGCTCACAGGATCACACACACTGTCCCAACTCTCACTCTACTGTCTGTAGTCTCTCATTTCATTCATGGCTTAACTTTTTGTCATGTCTTAAATTATCCTATGAGTTGCATTCCCCTCTGTCCCTCTGTTCTTGCTATTTATTTTGTCTTAAGATCAGGAGCAGACTTGAGCATATCATGCACCTCTTTCCGATGGAGCGCATATTGGGTGCCTGGGAACATCCTGGAAACACCAACTTCAGCATCTTCTCTTGACAGAAAAATTCTGTTCAGGGGAGATAGAGCGAAGGGAAGAAGACAGTAAAACACGTGAATTGCGTGGAACAGGCATCCCCCGAACAAGTATGGAGGATCCGTGATGGCTGAGCTCGTTGGTGCTGCCCTGCCAGGGTCACTCTGCGCCACCTCCCTGGAGCTCAGGTTTCTTTTTAGAGTACCTGCCTTGTGCATTGGAGATGACAACTGCCTCTGCAATTGGGCTCAGGGATGTCACTGGTCCTTCTCCCTTCCTTACAGAGAAATGAGAGAAGAAACAAAACAAAACAAAAAACAAAAACAGCCAAACGCTGGACTGAAAGGATGGAAGCTACAGACGTATCCTGTTGCAGGCGCTGCCTGCTCAGTGCTGGGAGAAAAAGAAACAGTCGCAGAGGCGCCCACGCACACTCGCAGGCACCTGGGGCTACAAGAGAGAGTTAAATCTCCTTCGTGGAGCACCAAAACCTCAGTCCACGGAGGTGTCAGTCTTGAGATTGTCTACATTCACCTGTAGTGGGTACCTCTGCTGGGGACAGATTACAGACGCGTCAGGCCCAAGGAATGTTTCGGAGAGCTGGGAGTGGGGTTGCAAGAAGGGTACTGTCTTCAAGGCGTCTTAGCTCAGCACACAAGCTTACACGCAGTCCCACGCCCTCTAAGGTGGAATGATACAGGGCAGGGCGGGGTAAGGAAGAGGACGTTTATTATTCCGTGCACAGCTCCGTCTGGAAAGCACAAATACACAAGAGAACCTGTTAGCCGATCGCCCACTCAGCATGGGTGGTGGACAACAACCCTAGCTCATGAAAACAAGTGTTGACAGAAGTGCCATTAGGAACTTTGTATCTATACCTGGCCTTTGTGAATTCTGCTCCTGGGGAAGTGAAGGAAACTGTTCTCCCGCAAGATTCCCAGAGAAACAATTCTGAATAAAAGCAGCCACTAAGGACCTCCCGTTTAAACTCAGAGAACCTGCTTACATTCTCTACTCAAAGAAAAGGAGTGGAAGAAAGAGATCCAAAGGTCTTCACAATCGGTTTAGTCTGTCATTTTTCTTCGTGATAGCTGACACTGGAAGCTGTTATAATCCTTCCTGAGGGAAACTTGCTGTTCTATCTCTCCCTTGGTCCGGTGCCATCTTTTACCTGTACCTTGGTGGTCCTGGGAATGGGGAAAAGCCTCCATCATCTCAGAATTCTCCTGTCTCCACAGAAACTCCCCCCTGGATTCCCTTGTCTTCTCTGGCTAGGCAGTGGCTGCAGCTATCAGGCAGCCCTACCCTGGGGGTTTACAGGGTCTCTAGGTCAAAAAATACTAGATGCAACTAGTAATCTTCCTCCCTAAGACAGGCTATCACGCCCTCTGAAGATTTAGAAAATAAGAACCTCTGAATCTAGAACTTGCTGAAGAGTCAGCTGTGTGTTTGCTAAAAATCTCTCTAAGGATCCAGTAATTACAAACTTTCTTTGACATTTCAGTGTATCGCAGAAAGCATTTCTCCATTGTGGATGGATACCTTGGCAAATCTGCTGTCACTAATACACTTTTGTTTCTCTTGACTATTTCTCAATCTGCAAAAACTGCAAAATTAAACAAAGAGAAGTTGGCATCTGTTGTGGTGATGTTGATTAGGATTTCAAATCCTCTACATTTAAAAAAAATGTAAACTGGTAAATAAGTATAATTAAGATTAAAAATAAAACACCAATAGTGGGCGCCTATGGAGAACTATTCAATATTTCATTAAATTCATCCAGACTTATTTGATCAACTTCCATGGGGCAGGCTGTGTGTGAGTGTGAGAACACAGACATGAATATATTGTAGCCCATGATCGGACAAGGAGGTCATTGTCTCAGAGGGAGATCACACATTAAAAGAAATAAATTGCAACATTGTGCAGCTCAGTAACAGCAGCTTGGAAGTATGTATCTGAGTAAGCTACTAGGATGGCAAGGGGTTTAGAAGAAAGGAGGACAGCTTCTTGGAGGAGGAAACTTCAAGGTTGTTTTCAACGATGACCAGGGAGTTAGACAAGCAGATAAGACAGACCATCCCAAACAGAGTAGAGTATGTACAGTCAGATGGATAAAAAGAATGGTGCTTCAGGGAATATCAGGCTGTTCAGTAAAGTTACAGGACTAAGTAGGGGGGAGACTCTCAAAAGATAAGATTAAACATTCAAATGAAAATGTTTTATTGTAGAAATGTTTGTAGATGGAACTGTAGCAGGAATTCTCAATGGAAATGTTGGTTAGATAATGAACTTTAGACAGAAATCAAAACAAAAACAAAATATGAACTCCTCACTAAGAAAAAAAAGAAATTCAAACAAGAGCTTACGTGAAAGTCATGTGAAAATTGAAAACCATGAAGAGAAAAAATGAAACTTTGCAATTTTAATGCTGTTCCTTCTGCAGATTGTATAGAATATTGTGTGTTGAATTGAAAATGCAGGAATTCTGCATCTCATATTAGGATAATTTAGTGACTAGAAAACTGTTTCCTATGTGGTTAATATAATAAGTAGATTAAATACACACCCCATCAGTTTGCCAATTAAAAAAAAAAAAGTAAGGTCTAACAAATAGGCCAAGTTGAAGACAGTTTGGCAGTATTTAACATGCTACCAGATTCAAGACTACATAGATTAAGTACTCTCTATAAAATCAATTTTAAAATCCTTTTTTAGCTAGAGCTACGCAGATGAAACTTTGTGAAGTAGATATTATTAAATGTTTCTTGAGAGCTTCCTGTTCAGCTAGCTTTTGTAATACAGAGTTCTTCACTAATAGGCAGGCTGGGGATGGTTATGACTTACAGAAGTGTGTTTCCCAGGATAATACTTTAAAATTTTGAAATGATTTGCCGAGATTTCAAAACCATGAAATTTTTTATGAAACAATTAAGATTTCAAGGTTCTCTTCAAAAAGAAAAGCAAACCTACTAACATTGAACTAACCTTCCCACATAATAACAGTAGTTGAGTAGAAACTGTCTCTTTTAAACAACGATCTTCCTACATTTTGCCCCATTCCATTCTTACTACTAAACCTAGAAAATTTTCTATTTAACATCTTACTTTCAGAGTTATTTTTCCTATACACGTTTTTCTTTATTCACATAATTTAGCTACCAGGTTTCTCTCTGCGTTTGAACGTAAAACTTTCTCAAGCAGGAATCTCATCTGATTCATAATATAAGAAAACAATGTATGTGATGATATTCTCAATTACTTTAAAGATGTTTTATAACTAGTACCATTCTGTGTACATGGGACAGAAGTTAATTCACCACATACAGTAGATGTCTTAGAGCTTTAGGGTTTAATTCTCTCATGGACATCATCTCAGAAAGCCTTGGATAAGCCTGCTTCCATTTTCCAGTTTTCTAGGTAGAAATTCTCATAAACTACATTTACTTACGATAAATAGTTGAGAGAAATAACTAAATGAAGCATTTTTGACTTGAAAATGTGAATGCAGGGTCTAGGAGAATTCACATGTTGAGAATGATCTAATGAATACTTACTGATGGGGGCCTATCGCAATCTGGAAAAATAATGAGTAAAACTCACATCTGACCTGCATCTGCCCAAAGTAGTAGAAATAATTGTTCCATAATTGGCATTGTCAAAATCTTTTTTCATATTCCTTTCAAAGCTTTTCATCAATACATATGGATAACTTAGAGCCAATTGTGCTTTTATAATAATACAAGCAGCATTTCTTTTTGAATTCAACCCAAACTCACCTGGGACACATATGTCTACCAAGGTTAAAACAATAAGTGCTGAGAAATGTCTATTCCAGCCAAAGAGATAATGAATATAATGAAAGAACATATGTCAAAATATTTTTTCTATTTGTACTATAGAAAACAAATGTAAGTAAAGTAATGTGGTGATTAATTTATCCTACATAAATGTAGTTGTTTGCTAAGATATGATATCTTATAATATTGATTTTATCTATAGTATTTTTTTCTTTTAACTTTTATTTAAGGCTCAGGGATCCATGTGCAGGTTTGTAATGTAGGTAAACTTATATCATGGGGGTTTGGTGTACAGATTATTTTACTGCCCATGTACTAAGCATAACATCCAATAATTATTTCTTTTGGATCCTCTCCCTCCTCCCATCCTCCACCTTCAAGTAGGCCACAGAGTCTCTTTTTCCCCTCTTTGTGTCCATGTGCTCTCATTGTATAGCTCATAGTTATAAGTGAGAAAGTGTTATATTTGAGTTCCTGTTCCTGCATTAGTTTGCTTAAGATAATGGTCTCCAGCTCCATCCATGTTGCTGTAAAGGACATAATCTCATTCTCTTTTATGGATGAATACTATTCTATGATGTATATGTACTACATTTGCTTTATCCAGGCTACCACTGATGGACATTTAGGTTGATTCCATGTCTTTACTATTGTGAATAGTGCTGCAATGAACATACACATGAATGTCTTTATAGGAGAACAATTTAAGTTCTTTTGGACATATACCAAATAATGGGGCTGCTAAGTCAAATGGTAATTCTGTTTTTAGCTCTTTGAGGAATCATTACACTGCTTCCCACAATGGCTGAACTAATTTACACTCCCACCGACAATGTATAAGCAATTCATTTTCTCCACAATTGTGCCAGCATTTGTTATTTTTTGATTTTTAATAATAGCCATTCTGAGTGTTTTGAGATGATATCTCATTGTGATTTTGATTTGCATTATCTAATGATTAGCAATGTTAAGAAATTTTTATATGCTTCTTGGCCACATGTATATCTTCTTTTGAAAAGTGTTTGTTTATGTTCATTGCTCGCTTTTTAATGGAGTGTGTTTTTCTTGTTTAATTATTCAAGTTCCTTATAGATTCTAGATATTAGACCTTTGTCAGATACGTAGTATGCAAATATTTTCTTCCATCCTGTAAGTGGTGTGTTTACTGGCTTCTCTTGTTGTATAGAAGCTCTTTAGTTTAATTAGATCCCGTTTGCTAACATTTACTTTTGTCAAAATTGTTTTTGGCATTTGTATCATGAAATCTTTGCTAGTTCCTATGTCCAGAATAGTATGTTCTAGGTTTGCTGTTTTTTTCTTTTTTTTTTTTTTAAGGGTATTTATAGTTTTAGGTTTTACATTTAAGTTTTTAATTCATCTTGACTTGATTTTTGTACATAGTGTAAGGAAGGGGTCTCATTCCAGTCTTCTACATATGGCCAGCCAGTTATCATACCAGCATTCATTGAATAGGGAGTCCTTTCCCTATTGCTTGTTTTTGTCAGCTTTGTCAAAGATAAGATGGTTGTAGACGTGTGGTATTATTTCTGGGCTTTCTGTTCTGTTCTGTGGGTCTATGTGTTTGTTTGGGGGCCAGTACCATGTTGTTTTAGTTACTGTAGCCCTGTTGTATAGTTTGAAGTCAGGTAATATGATACCTCCAGCTTTGTTCTTTTTGTTTAGGACTGCCTTGGCTATTCAGGCTCTTTTTTTTTTTTTTTTTTTTTTCTTTTTTTGATCCATATAAATTTTAAAATAGTTTTTTCTAGTTCTGTGAAGAATGTCATTGGTAGTTTGATAGGGATAGCATTAAATCTGTAAATTGCTTTGGGTAATGTGGCCACTTTAACAATATTGCTTCTTTCTATTCATGAACATTTAACGTTTTTCCATTTGTTTCTGTCATTCCAGATTTCTTGAGCAGTGTTTTTTGTTTCGTGTTTTTTTTTGTTTTTTTTTTTTTAAATTATTGTTGCAGAGATTTTTCAGCTCCCCGATTAACTGTATTCCCAGGTATTTTAATATTTTTGTGGCAATTTTGCCTGGGATTGCATTCCTGATTTGGCTCTTGGCTTGGATATTGGTGGTGTATAAAAATGCTACTGATTTTTTACATTGATTTTGTATTCTGAAATTTTGCTGTAGTTGTTTATCATCTCAAGGAGCTTCTGCGCAGAGACAATGGGGTTTTCTAAATATGGAATTTTGTTGCCTGCAAACAGGGATAATTTGACTTCTCTTCATATTTGGAGGCCCTTTATTTCTTACTCTTTCCTTATTGTTCAGGACTTCTAATACTATGTTGAAAAGGAGTGGTGAGAGAGGACATCTTTGTCTTTTTTTGTCTTTCAAGGGAAATTCTTCCAGCTTTTACTTATTCAGTATAATGTTAACTGTGGTTTTCACATAGATGTTGTTTATTATTTTGAAGCATGTTTCTTCAATGCCTAGTTTATTGAAGGTTTTTAACATGGGGCGGGGGTTAAATTTTATTGTAAGCCTTTTCTGCATCTATTAAGATAATCACGTAGTTTTTGTCTTTGTTATGTTTATGTGATGAATCACATTTACTGATTTGCTTCCCAGGAAAACAGCCTACTTGAAGATGGTGAGTTACATTTTTAAAAAATGTAATCCACATAATCATCTTATGAGGTAGGTAGCAACCTACTCCCAATTTTGTAGATTAGGAATCTTTGACTCAGATTGGTTATAGCTTTCCCTAAGATAGGCCCATACAGGCAAAGACATAAATAGGACTAGACCTACTGACTCGAGGTTCACTCTTTTGTTGTTGTTTTTATTGTGTCTTCTTCATAAAAATGTTCTCTGCAGGGGCCAAGACAGGTAACAAACAGTAAGAATAGACTGCATTATGCACCAGAAAACTTCTGTTCCAGACTCTTGAAATTATTTTTAGAAGACAAAGTACTGGTTTTATCTAAATCAACTACACATATTTTTATTTCTTCTACTAACCAACTACATTCATATGTGACATCACAGAGCTCAGGTAATACTTAGCTCTGTGCATTTGATGTGCTTCAGAAGTACTATCAGGAATATCTTTCCTGAGTATTTAAACATGTATGAATTTTTATTCTACAAACATTTATTAATTTTCTTAAGAGCCTGATAACTCACACAACATGCATATTTCTTACACATACTCCTATATAAACTCTGAGCATTGGAGACAGGTAGAATGAATGAAAAACAGGAAGGTTACTAGAGTAACTAAGTCAGCACAAACTAGAGCCAGAAGGAAGAGAAAGAAGTCTTGTCCAGAATTTAAAGGAGGAAAAAAATCATAATTTGAGGAAGAAAAGTGATAATTTTAAGTTACAACTCATTTAGTCAGTTTTAAGGAAGAGGAAGAAGGATGTCAACAGGTTCCTCAGATGAAATAAAGTAGTGTTGCCATATAAACTAGAAAATATTTCAGAAGTCTACAAAGTGTAAAGCAGTGTCATAATTACTTAAAAACACTCTTGAGATAATTCTGCTTTCACTTTGGTTTCAATTTTCATTTCTCTAATGATCAGTGATGTTTAGCTTTTTGTCATGTTTGTTGGCCACATGAATATCTTCTTTTGAGAAGTGCCTGTTCATGTTCTTTTTTTTAAATTTATTTTTATTTATTTATTTATTATTATTATTATACTTTAAGTTCTAGGGTACATGTGCATAATGTGCAGGTTTGTTACATATGTATACTTGTGCCATGTTGCTGTGCTGCACCCATCAACTCGTCAGCACCCATCAACTCGTCATTTACATCAGGTATAACTCCCAATGCAATCCCTCCCCCTTCCCCCCTCCCCATGATAGGCCCCGGTGTGTGATGTTCCCCTTGCCGAGTCCAAGTGATCTCATTGTTCAGTTCTCACCTATGAGTCAGAACATGCGGTGTTTGGTTTTCTGTTCTTGTGATAGTTTGCTAAGAATGATGGTTTCCAGCTGCATCCATGTCCCTACAAAGGACACAAACTCATCCTTTTTTATGGCTGCATAGTATTCCATGGTGTATATGTGCCACATTTTCTTAATCCAGTCTGTCACTGATGGACATTTGGGTTGATTCCAAGTCTTTGCTATTGTGAATAGTGCCTCAATAAACATACGTGTGCATGTGTCTTTATAGCAGCATGATTTATAATCCTTTGGGTATATACCCAGTAATGGGATGGCTGGGTCATATGGTACATCTAGTTCTAGATCCTTGAGGAATCACCATACTGTTTTCCAGAATGGTTGAACTAGTTTACAATCCCACCAACAGTGTAAAAGTGTTCCTATTTCTCCACATCCTCTCCAGCACCTGTTGTTTCCTGACTTTTTAATGGTCGCCATTCTAACTGGTGTGAGATGGTATCTCATTGTGGTTTTGATTTGCATTTCTCTGATGGCCAGGGATGATGAGCATTTTTTCATGTGTCTGTTGGCTGTATGAATGTCTTCTTTTGAGTAATGTCTGTTCATATCCTTTGCCCACTTTTTGATGGGGTTGTTTGTTTTTTTCTTGTAAATTTGTTTGAGTTCTTTGTAGGCTACAGTAACCAAAACAGCATGGTACTGGTACCAAAACAGAGATATAGACCAATGGAACAGAACAGAGTCCTCAGAAATAATACCACACATCTACAGCCATCTGATCTTTGACAAACCTGAGAGAAACAAGAAATGAGGAAAGGATTCCCTATTTAATAAATGGTGCTGGAAAAATTGGCTAGCCATAAGTAGAAAGCTGAAACTGGATCCTTTCCTTACTCCTTATATGAAAATTAATTCAAGATGGATTAGAGACTTAAATGTTAGACCTAATACCATAAAAACCCTAGAAGAAAACCTAGGTAGTACCATTCAGGACATAGGCATGGGCAAAGACTTCATGTCTAAAACACAAAAAGCAATGGCAGCAAAAGCCAAAATTGACAAATGGGATCTCATTAAACTAAAGAGCTTCTGCACAGCAAAAGAAACTACCATCAGAGTGAACAGGCAACCTACAGAATGGGAGAAAATTTTTGCAATCTACTCATCTGACAAAGGGCTAATATCCAGAACCTGTTCATGTTCTTTGCCAACTTTTTAATGGAGTTGTTTGGTTTTATTCCTGAAAATTGTTTTAAGTTCCTTGTACAGTCTGGATTTTAGATCTTTGTCAGATGGATAGATTGCAAAAATTGTCTTTCATTCTGCTGATTGTTCACTCTGATGATAGTTTCTTTTGCTGTGCAGAAATTCTTTAGTTTAATTGGATCTCACTTGTCAAGTTTTGCTTTTGTTGCAATTACTTTTGGTGTTTTCATCATGAAATCTTTGCCCCTACCTATGTCCTAAGTCTTATTGCCTAGATATTCTTCTAGAGTTTTTATAGTTTTGCATTTTACAGTTAAGTCTTTAATTCATCTTGAGTTAATTTTTGTATAAGGTATAAGGAAAAGGTCCAGTTTCAGTTTTCTGCATATGGCTAGTCAGTTATCCAAGCTGCATTTAGTAAACAGTGAATTCTTTCCCCATTGCTTGTTTTTGTCAGATTTGTTGAAGATCAGATGATTGTAGATATGCGGTCTTATTTCTGAGTTCTCTATTCTCTTCCATTGGTCTATGTGTCTGTTTTTGTACCAGTACCATGCTGTTTTGATTACTATAGCCTTGTAGCATAATTTGAAGTTGGGTAGCGTGATGCCTCCAGCTTTGCTCTTTTTGCTTAGGATTGTTTTAGCTATTCAGGCTCTTATTTGGTTCCATATGAATTTTAAAATATTTTTTTCTGATTTTGTGAAGAATGCCAATTGTAGTTTAATGGGAATAGTACTGAATCTATAAATTACTCTGGGCACTATGGCCATTTTAACAATATTGATTCTTCCTACTCATTAGCATGGAATGTTTTTCCATTTGCTTGTGTCCTCTCTGATTTCCTTTACCAGTGGTTTATAATTCTCCCAGTAGAGGTCCTTCAATTTTTTTGTTAGCTGTATTCCTAGGTATTTTATTTTCTTTATAAAAAATGTAAATTGCAGTTCATTATTTTGTTATCTATTTGTCTGTTGTCAGTGTATAGGAATGCTAGTGATTTTTGCACATTGGTTTTGTATCTAGAGACTTTGCTAAAGTTGCTTATCAGTTTAAGAAACTTTTGGGCCAAGATGACAAGCATTTCTAGATATAGGATCATGTCATTTGCAAACAAAGATAATTTGATTTTCTCTCTTTCTATTTGAAAAGGCTTTATTTCTCTTGCTTCATCGCCCTAGCCAGAACTTGCAACACTATGTTGAACAGGAGTGGTGAGAGAGGGCATCCTTGTCTTTTGCCAGTTTTCAAGGGGAATGCTTGAAATTCCAGGTTTTGCCCATTCAGTGTGATATTTATTGGTTCTTGTCATAGATGGTTCTTATTATTTTGAGGTGTTTTTCTTCAACACCTAGTTTATTGAGAATTTTAAACATGAAGGTATATTGAATTTTATTGAAGGCCTTTTCTGCATCCTTTGAGATAATTGTGTAGTTTTTGTCTTTAGTTCTGTTTATATGATGAATTACATTTATTGATTTGTGTATGTTGAACCAAACTTGCATCAGGGATGAAGCCAACTTCATCATGGTAGATAAGTTTTTTGATGTACTGCTGGATTCAGTTTGCCAGTATTTTACTGAGGATTTTTGGATCGATATTCATTAGAAATATTGACCTCAAATTTTTTGTTGTTGTTGTATCTCTGCCAGGTTTTGGTATCAGGATGATGTTTGTTTTCTATTTCTAATAATTAATTACTGGGTAATTTAGAAAGGAAAAGAGGTTTAATTGACTCACAGTTCATCATGGCGGGGGAGACTTCAGAAAACTTACAATCATGAAAGAAGATAAAAGGAAAGCAAGGCACCTTCTTTGTAGCGCAGCAGGAAGAAGAAATGCTCAGCAAAGGGAGAAGAGCCCCTTATGAATCTATCAGATCTTGTGATAACTCACTATTACGAGAATAGCATGGGGCAAACCAGTCCCATGATTCAATTAACTACACCTGGTCTCTCCCTTGACACGTGTGGATTATGGGGATTACAATTCAAGATGAGATTTGCATGGGAACACAAAGCCTAACGATACCACCTACCAAGCAAAAAAAGTCGAGTACCAGATGGATTTACAGCTGAATTTTACCAGAAGTACAAAGAAGAGCTGGTATCATTTCTACTGAAACTATTCCAAACAATTGAAAAACAGTGACTCCTCCCTAACTTATTTTATGAGGCCAAAGAAATTTAAAATAATTGTTACTTAGCCGGATTTCCACTTCAGAAATATGCAAGTACATATCTGGTTTGTCAGCAGGTATTATAAGTCTCCATTATACTCATGTAAATACTTCTTTACTTGACAATAATTTAATTAAACATATAGTTGGGCTATAAAAAATAAAATAAAAACAACAATAAAAGATTTGGAAATATATTAGGTAACAATTTAATTGTAAAATCACTCTGAAATTTTATTTTTATACATGCAATAACTTTATCTTAAAGTATGAGTACAGTTTAATAAGAATAATATTTTAATATAGATTATAGTGTCTTAATTGCATTTTAAACATATAATGAGTTATAATATTTTTAGCAGTCCCAAACTACATTTGTGAAGTTTATTATCTTCAAAAATAATTCTGTGGTTTTTGTTTGTTTGTTTGTTTTGTTTTTTGTTTTTTTGAGACGGAATCTCGCTCTGTTGTCCAGGCTGGAGTGCAGTGGCACAATCTCTGCTCACTGCAAGCTTCGCCTCCCGGGCTCACGCCATTCTTCTGCCTCAGCCTCCTGAGTAGCTGGGACTATAGGCACCCACCACCGCGCCTGGCTAATTTTTTGCATTTTTAGTAGACACGGGGTTTCACCGTGGTCTCGATCTCCTGACCTCGTAATCTACCGACCTCGGCCTCCCAAAGTGCTGGGATTACAAGCGTGAGCCACCGCGCCTGGCCCAAAAATCATTCTTTTCCCAATAAATTTAATTTGGAAATGTTTACAAGAACACTTTCATGATTCATAGTCATGCTAAATACTGTTACCCAGATAATCATGAAAAATGATTATGTAAGTAGTCATTTGTATTATTTATTTATTTAGGTTCCTCTTTCCATTTTGCAAATCTACTGAAATTTTGAATTGGACAAAGCAATCATCATAAACAATGCATATTTGGAGCAGAGAATGGCTCTGAATTTATGGTTTATAAATAATCTTCCATACTTTTTCCTTCCAGCAGGCTTTTGTTCTAATGCTATATTCCAAAGCCATCATATGAAGATTGGACTACAATTTAATCATTCTGGGTGCAAGTAAAGAGACAACTAGGTTTCATTCTTCCCAACTGATAGTTGTCATGAAATAGATTAATTTGCTATGCCCCTGTTTTTTTTTTGTAATTAAAGATTTTGTATAATTAGAAAAAAACATTTTGACTAAGTCTTTCAGACCTAGTTGCAAATAATTGAACAACTAAAGGTCAAATATTCTATTTCAAAATTTCTGGAAGTACTGATATTCGATTGATCCGTACTTGACCAAATTGTTCAGAAAACTGAATCTGAGCATTTGAAAATATTTATAATCCTGTCTGTTCTGTTTTTTATCTTTGGTTATTTAAAATATCTTTATAGAATATCCTTACTATGTGTCCCTCCATTCTTAACACTTACATCACTGCGTGATTTTTGAATATTGTGCACTCTCCCATAGTTCTATTGCACAAAATGGTGACTGTAATTAATAACAATTTATTGTATACTTGAAAATAGTTAACAGAGTAAATTTTAAGTGTTCTCACTGCAGACAAATAAGTATGTGAGAAAATGAATATGTTAATTAGCTTGACTGACAATGTATACTTATTTCAAAAGATCATAGTGGGAGTGTAAATTAGTGCAACCATTGTGGAAGACAGTGTGGGAATTCCTCAAGGATCTGCAACTAGAAATGCCATTTGACCCAGCAATCCCATTACTGGGTATATACCCAAAGGATTATAAATCATTCTGCTATAAAGACACATGCACACGTATGTTTATTGAGGCACCGTTCACAATAGCAAAGGCGTGGAATCAACCCAAATGCCCATCAATGATAGACTGGATAAAGAAAATGTGGCACATATATACCATGGGATACTATGCAGCCATAAAAAAGGATGAGTTCATGTCCTTTGCAAGGACATGGATGATGCTGGAAACCATCATTTTCAGCAAACTAACGCAAGGACAGAAAACCACACACTACATATTCTCACTCATAAGTGGGAGCTGAACAATGAGAACACATGGACACATGGAGGGAAACACCACACACCCAGGCCTACTGGGGGGTAGGGAGGTAGGGTAGGGATAACATTAGGAGAAATAACTAAGGTAGGTGATGGCTTGATGAGTGCAGCAAACCACCGTGGCACATGTGTGCCTATGTAACAAACTTGCACGTTCTGCACATGTATCCCAGAACTTAAAGTATAATTTTAAAAAATCATATTGTTCACCATAAATATATACAATTACTTTATCAATTACCACCTAATAAGTAGGTCATAAATGGTGGCATATATTCTTCATCTTATATATTTGGCTTATTGAAAGGTGTTCGAATTTGTTTACTTAAAAATAGCTGTTGGATAATTGTATAATGAATTGAAAAATAAAATGAAACCATTCCTTGAACTAGTCACAATTTATCTTTTCTTCTCCGAAATCCCTCCAAATTCTTCTATGCTATTTTGTGTGTGTGTGTGAACAACCTTGACACCATTAGGAGCTCCAATTCACCTACTCCTAAGACTGTATGTATGTGCATTTTTATATGCAGCTCAAGGATTCTCTCCAGGCCCAGTCTCATAGCTGCTCTGAATTCTCTAGTTTTGATGGGGTATTTTGTTACTCTGCTTTGTTACCCTCAAATTCTGTTATTCTTCTTAGCCTAGTGTTTTTTTTTTTTTTTTTTTTTTTTCCCCCTAGTTCCTGCATCTTGGATAACCCTTTTCCAATGTTCTTGTCTGTCTATATCTAAAGTCTACTTTACACAGCTGCAATACATTTTTCCCTGCATATCCATACATTTTATCTTTCTAAATAGTTTATCAATTGAACTTTTTGATAGTGTGTTCTCTCTTAGAAAAAAAAAAAACCTTTATTCAAACTATTCACAAAAGATACTTTGTACTTTATTTTCAAGTGATGCAGATAGTTAGAAACTAGATAAATATAAAATCACAAAATTGTATTATTTTTACAGATACAATTTAAACATATAACTGTATGTATTCCATTGTCTGGATGCACCACAGTTTATTAGTTTATTCTCCTCCTGATGGACATCTTAGTTGCTTCCAATTTGGGGCAACTATTAATAAAGCTGAAGATTTTTTGTGGACATACATTTTCAAATTTTCAGTTCTCTTGGGTAAACATCGAGAAATGTGTTGTCTATATGGCAAACTAAGAGTATGTCTGGTTTCGCAAGAAACCACCAAACTGTCTTCCAAAGTGGCTGCACCATTTTGTATTCCCACTAGCAACAGATGAGAGTTTCTGTGCTGCACATCCTCATCAGCATTTTACACTGTCAGTGTTCTGAATTTTGGTCATTCTAATAGGTGTGCAATGATACCCCTTTTTAATTTGCATTTCCCTGATGAACTAGGATGAGGAGGATCTTTTCATATCTTTATTCTGTATATTTTGTTTGGTGAGGTGTCTGTCAACTTCTTTAGCAAATTTTTACTTTTTTTTCTTATTACTGAAATTTAAGACTCTTTTGTTTATTGGGGGTAAGAGTCCTTTATCTGATACGTCTTTTGTAAATATTTTCTTTACGTCTGTGTCGACTTTTTGTTCTCTTTCTTAGAGCAGAAATTTTTTATTTCAATGAAGTAGAGCTTATTAGTTCTGTTTTTCATAGATCATGTCTTTGGTGTTATAATTTAAATGTCATTGTCAAACCCAACGCTATCTAGCTTTTCCCCTGTATTATCTTCTGGGAGTTGTATAGTTTTTTGTTTTTACCTTCAGGTCTATGATCAATTTTGAATTCATTTCCTTGAAGGTGTATGGTCTGCATCTATTTTCGTTTGTTCGCCTGCAGATGCCCAGTTGTTCCAGCACCATTTGTTGAAAACAACAACAACAGCAACTCTGATCTGTTGTATTGCACTTGCTCCCCTTTCAAATATTGGTTTACTGTATTTTTGTTAATTTATTTATCAGCTCTTTATCCAGTTCCATTAATCTATTTGTCTTGTTTTGTAACTGGTGTCACACTGTCGCAATTACTGTAGCTTTATAGTACGTCTTGAAGTCAAGCAGTCGTTCAGCTTTTTTCTTCTCTTTCAATGTTGTGTTGGATACACTGCATCTTTTACCTCTCTATATAAACTCTGCAATCAGGTTGTTGATATCTACAAAATACTTGCTGGGATTTTGATTGGGATTATGTTGAATTTGTAGATCCAGTTGGTAAGAATTGAAAACTTCACAATATTAATTTTTCTATCCATTAACATGGAATATCTCTTATTTAGTTATTCTTTGATTTTTTTATTTGAATTTTGCAGTTTTTCTCATATATTATATACACATATTTTGTTAAATGTTTACCTAAACATTTTGTTTTGGGGGAAATTATGTAAATGATATTAAGGTTTTATTTTCAGATTCGACTCGTTCATTACTTGTATATACAAAAGCAACTGACTTCTGTGTATTACTGTTGTATCATTCAACCCTACTATAAATACTTGTTCCAGGTGGGATTTTTTGTTGTTGCTGCTGATTCTTTTGTATTTTCTGCATAGATGAACAAGTCTTCTAGGAACAAAGATTTGTATTTCTTCCTTTCTACCATTTTATTTTATTTTATTGTCTTATTTCACTAAGACAAGACTTTGGGTACACTTTTAAGACAAGTGGTTGACATCTTTGTCTCGTTCCTATTCTTAATGAAAAAGCTTTCAGCTTCTCAACATTAAGTATGATGTGAGTTATAGGGCTTTATTTTTAGACATTCTTTATCAAGGTGAGGAATTTCTCCTTTACCCATAGTGCTAATTGAATTTTATTTCTAGTTTTTCATCAGCTTTAACTATCAATATAATTTTCAATTATATTGTTTCCAAGTCATTTTCTCTCTCCTATTAAATGTCATGTCTGAGCACTTCAAGTTTGTGATATTTTGACTACAGCATTCCCCGCAAATATGCTTTATCTATTTACCTAAATTGAAAGAGCAAAGTGATAAGAGTTTGAATATATTAGTAAAATGGACTTCTTCAAACAGGCCTATACCTATGTCTCTGAATAGAAACTGAATGCTGCATTGTTACTTTTCTCAACATGAATTTGATTACTTTACAATATATACACATATTGAAACATCATGTTGTATCCCATAAATTCACATAATTATTATTTGCCAATTAAAAATAAAACTTAACAAAGTTAATGCCAGAGTCTTGCAATGTTATTTTTCATTGCCAGAATTTGAAAAACAATGTGTATTTTCTTAAAAAAAAAAAAATCCCTGAACTGAAATTGTAAAGGTAAAAATGAACTTTATATAGAACTGGGACTACATTAAAATAATGGACAGCTACTTGCTTAATGCTAATTGAGTTTCAAATAACTTTCAGTTATTTGAAAATAGACATATAAAAATGTATGTCATCTGTATATCCACATAAATAATTACTTATTACTCAATATATATATACACAGTTTGATTATGTCATCAAAAATTTATCATGTTTTATTAAACACCTTGAAGGAGCTGAGTATAAGAACTATAGAGTTCAATTTTTATTGTGAATCTAAAGGGACTTAGAGTTGGATTGTCCCCCTGTCTCAAATATCCGAGGGACCTCAATATTCTCCACTACATCTCAGACTACAATGGTGTAACTATATCAAGTTGCTACCTTCTGGCAGCTAGAAAGTGCTCTTTTTTTTTTTTTTTTAGATGGAGTCTTGCTTTGTCACCCAGCCTGGAGTTCAGTGGCAAAATCTTGGCTCACTGCAACCTCTGCTTCCCTGGTTCAAGCAATTCTCCTGCCTCAGCCTGCAGAGTGGCTGGGACTACAGACGCGCATAACCACATCCAGCTAATTTTTGCAGTTTTTGCAGTTTTAATAGACAAGGGTTTCGCCATGTTGGCAAGGATGGTCTCGATCTCTTGACCTCATGATCCACCTGCCTCAACTTCCCAAAGTGCTGGGATTACAGGCATGAGCCACTGCACCTGGCTGAACAGACAGTTCTCAAAAGACACACTTGTGGCCAAAAATCCTATGAAAAAGTTGAAATTTCAACATCACTGATCATTAGAAAAATGCAAATAAAAATCACAACGAGATACCACCTCACACCACTCAGAATAGTTATCTTTTAAAAGTCAAGAAATAGCAGATGTTGGTGAAGTTGTGAAGAAAATGGGACACTTACACAATGTTGATGGGCGTTTAAATTAGTTCAACTATTGTGAAAGACAGTGTGGCAATTCCTCAAAGAACTAAAGACAGAACTACCATTCAACTCAGCAATCTGATGATTGGTAAACACCCAAAGAGTGTAAATCATTCCATTACAAAGAGACATGCATGCATATGTTCATTATAGCACTATTCACAATAGCAAAGACATGGAATCAACCTAAATGCCCATCCATGATAGACTTCATAACAAAAATGTGGTACATATACACCATGGAATACTATGCAGCCATAAGAAAGAATGAGATCATGTCCTTTTCAGGGACATTAACGGAGCTGGAGACCATTATCCTTAGAAAACTGACACAGGAACAGAAAACCAAATACTGCATGTTCTCACTTATAAGTGGACCCTAAATGATTAAAACACATGGACACATAGAAGGGAACAACACACACTGGGGCCTATCAGAGGATGGATGGTAGTAGGAGGGAGAGGATCAGGAAAAATAATTAATGGGTACTGTTTAAATATCTGAGTGATGAAATAATCTGTACAACAAACAACCATGGCACAAATTTACCTATGTAACAGACTGCACATGTACCCCTGAACTTCAAGAAGTTAAAAAAGATAAAAAATAAAAACAAAAAGTTAAAATCCCTTTAAAAAAAGAAATACAAGTTCTGTTATTGAAATCTAGCTGATCAATCTTTTCCTTTTGGGTTAATGCTTTATTAGCAAAGTTAATAAGACTTTCCCTTCCATAAAGTCATGAAGATAATCTACTATTTTATCAACTAAATATTTCCATATTTTACTTTCCACATTGGGATCTGCACATTTTAGAACCATTTTTTATAGTACAGTTTGCAGTATTTATCAAGGTTCTTTTTTTCCCCATACTGATATTTAATTTTCTATCACTTATTGAAAATGATAATTTTTTCCTTCTCTGAAACATACCCAGTTTCTAGAGATGTCACATAAAATACAAGGCTCCCAGTAACATTCAAATTTCAGATAAACAACAATTTTTTTTAGTACAGGTATGTTCCAAACACTTGAATTGAAATATTGCATGAGACATATTATATTGAAAGATACACATTTGTCATAAAATATTGCTATATTTAATTTTTGTTATATAAAATATAAATGTTATATCTGATGTTGAAATGTACTTGGTAAAGTATCCTGTACTTATTCACTAACTCTGGAACACTCCCAATTCCAAAACTTCGTATAAAGATAAATAGAACCAGCATTTAGGGACATACAATTTTATTTATCTCTTTATACCTTCAAGTTACTAAGAAATAACTCTGTCATCAGTATGGGATTGGGGAAAGGTGGTTGTACCACAGGTGTTACGGGGGTTAGGGTCAGATTTATGAACCATGATCTAGGGCAAGGCTTTTTAATAGGAATATATTGTTGGTTACATATGTAATTTTAAATTTTCAATTAGTCATATTCAAAAGGTATAAAGAAACAGATGCTATAGAAATTAATACTACAGTATATTTTATTTAAATAAATATATCCTAAATGTTATTTCAAAATGTAATAAATATTATTAGATATAATAATGAGATAATTTCATAATTTTTAATATGAAATGCTTGAAATATAATACATATTTTTGTATGCAGATGCTACATTTGCATCAGAAATACTTAACCTCAAATTAAATATAAATATAAATTTAGTTTAAAAAGTAGAGCCCTACATTTAACTGTTTCAAAGTTACTTAAAAGTTTTGTCATAATTGTAATAAATGTCTTTAAATTTAAATTTATATTAAAGGAAATTAAATATTCAGATTACTAGTAGCCATAGTCATATTTAAAATGCTCAGTAGCCAGAAGTTCTGGGTGGCTACTCCAATGGGCAGCACAGGTCTAGGGGCAGTGATAGAATATCCAAAAATACGCTCAAATTTAGAAAGTAAAAAGATTAACTGAAGAGGATTGTTGAGAAGATGCTGACACCACGACTCATTCATATATAACATTCTAAAGCTGTAGTTTTTACCACTTATTTCCTTCACTAACAAGATTGTGGGTCTAAAAGCCACTTTATCTCATCACTGTGATATACAAAGGTGTAGCTTTTTTTTGACACCCCTGAGCCTGTTGAGGATATGCAGGATGGGCCAGTTTTTCTTCTTTGCTTGGAATAAAACTACAGTGCAGTGTCCCTAGCATCATTTCGGTGCAGGGAGTCATCCACCATTCCTGGCTTCCTGGAGCAACTTCCTGGTTAGCTGAACCAGAATATCTTTAAAGAGCTCTCCCATTATGCAAATCTATGATTCAAATTCAATGATACATTTTAATGTATTTAATATATTCTGCCTAAGAAAAGCAGAAAGGAATTTGTCACGAAACTCCGTGTGTCTATGTTTTTTGGCTGAATATTAATACCTTTGGTTTCAGGTTTTTGAATGCTCCTTTTGGAAACTCTGAGTGGGTTGTTTTCTTACACAAAGATGTATTTGAATTTTTCTAGGCAAGTAGCCAAATAAAATATATCATGTAATATTCCAATACTTCAGACTGAGAATGAAACAAACAAAGTTACTGATAATAAATATTAGCTAGCATCTGAAGAGGTGTATTACTTTCCTGAGGTTAATATCCATCCCCTCACCAGGGTTATTGTTTCACCTGAACTTTCCTAGTGATGTAACGATGGCAGCCGTGGCCCATCTGGAGTAACCACTGCTAAGATACCAGCTGCAGTGGGGAAGGCATACCTGGGCTGTGTGCTCCACAGAATCAGAGGGAGCCAGGAACTGGCAGAAGACCACCTCTACTGAGTTGGAGCAATGGGAGCCCCACTATCCCAGGTTTGGATGCAGCTGCAGCTACCCAGCCACGGCTGTGGACCTGGGCATTCCCGTGTTCTTGGAGTCCTGGAAGTTGCTCCTGCCCCTGTAGGCTTGGAAATGCCTACTCCCTCTGCCCAGCCTATCCCCACTCCTGGTGCCCAATGAGATTTCAGAGCAAAGTTGAGGTTGAGCCCTAGCACTGTTGTGACTGCCTGGGTGTGCACGTCCTCAGGCAGTGCTGACACACCAGTCCCTTGCCACCTCAGCCTCCTTGGGACTTTGAGCACCAATGAGCATGGGAGGAAGGCCAAGGGGATGCTGAGGGTGGCTCGGCACCAGCCTGCAGGTGCCAGTCAACACAAACAGCCAGGGTGCAGGTTGATGGCAGGGGAAGACTCCTAAGCAGAAGGAGGCAGGTCCCTGGTGAAGCCCCACTTTCAGGTCTGAGATGGCCTGAAGCCTGGGGACAGGCTGCCAGTTCCATGGACCAAGTAAAAATTGATGCTGCTTTTTCTGGGCCTGCCCATGTCTGCCCATGGACCAATTAGCATGCACTTCCTCTCCTCGGAAGCCCATAATAACGCTGGACTCAGCCAAACTCGTTGAGATGACCTGCCTGTAAAGAGGAGCTACCCACTGTGGGTCTCCTCTCTGCTGAGAGCTGAACAATCACTGGGATGCCCTGTCTGCAGAGAGGAGCTACTAACTGTCAGTCTCCTCTGAGCTGTTCTATTGCTCAATAAAGTACCTCTTCACCTTGATTACTTTCCACATGTCCATGTGCCTCATTCTTTCTGGATGTGGGAGAAGAACTCAGGAACAACTGAATGGCGGGGCTGAAAGAGCTGTAACATGAACAGGGCTGAAACAGACCCCTTGCTTGTCACATTGCAAGTGATTAGAAGGAGACGAAAGAGAAGGAGACAAAAGAGGAGAGAAGAGCTGTGGCCTGCTGGGGAACTCAGACCTAAGAACTCCCTGAGCCAGGGCTATAACACCCTTTTTTTTTTTTTTTTTTTTTTTTTGTTGCAGTTCCTGTCGTCTCCAATCTTCCAGGTGCCACCACATTCCACAGTGCCAGTCAAGAAAGCTGCTTGTGGTATACCTGGTCCAGTCACAGTTTTGCAGGGAGTCAGTACCTATGCCCGCACCTGTAGCTGCCTACCCCGCAGCAGCCAACATGCCTGGCTGTGCACAGTGGCTGGACTGCATGCTTGCTTGCTCACATATCCCTCACTGGTCAGTGCTAGGCTCACCCTTGGCAGGCATGAGATCCAGGCTGGTAGTCTGAGCTAAGCACTGCCTGCCAGGCCAGATGTAACAAGCCCAGTGGACCCAAGAAAACTTTGGCAACGGTGTCACTGGCCACAGAGGTTTCCAGCCAGAAAAGCAACACCCCAAGGATCCTGTGACATAACAGCCACGTACCAGACATCTTATTTAAAAATAAGAATGTTGAATATTGACCCCCACTCTCTTCTGGCTTGTAGGATTTCTGCAGAAAGATCTGCTATTAGTCTGATGGACTTCCTTCTATAGGTAACCTGACCTTTCTCTATGGCTGCCTTTAACATTTTTTCCTTCGTTTAAACCTTGGAGAAGCTGATAATTATGTCTGGCTATCCATATGCAGAAAAATGAAACTAGACCCCTTCCTTGTACCTCATACAAAAATTAACTCAAGATAGATTAAAGACTTAAATGTAAAACCAAATGCCATAAAAACCCTAGAAGAAAACCTAGGTAAGACTATTTAGGACATAGGCATGGACAAAGACTTCATGAATAAAACACCAAAAGCAATTGCAACAAAAGCCAAAATTGACAAACGGGATCTAATTAAACTAAAGAGCTTCTGCACAGCAAAAGAAAATGTTATCAGAGTGAACAGACAACCTACAGAATGGGAGAAAATTTTTGCAAACCACTCATCTGAGAAAGGGCTCATATCCAGAACCTACAAGGGAACTTAAACAAATTTACAAGCAAACAATAAACAACCCCATCAAAAAGTGGGTGAAGGATATGAAGAGACACTTCAAGAAGACATTTATGCAGCCAACAAACATATGAATAAAAGCTCATCATTACTGGTCATTACAGAAATGCAAATCAAAACCACGATGAGATACCATCTCATGCCAGTTAGAATGGCAATCATTAAAAAGTCAGGAAACAACAGATGCTGGAGAGAATGTGGAGAAACAGGAACGCTTTTACACTATTGGTGGGAATGTAAATTAGTTCCACCCTTGTGGAAGACAGTGTGGCGAATCCTCAAGGATCTAGAACCAGAAATACCATTTGACCCAGCCATCCCATTACTGGGTATACACACAAAGGATTATAAACCATTCTACCATAAAGACACATGCACACATATGTTTATTGCAGCACTATTCACAATAGCAAAGACTTGGAACCAATCCAAATGCCTATCAATGATAGACTGGCCAAAGAAAATATGGCACATATAGACCATGGAATGTTATTCAGCCATAAAAAAGAATGAGTTCATGTCCTTTGCAGGGAAATGGATGAAGCTGGAAACCATCATTCTCAGCAAACTAACACAGGAACAGAAAACCAAACACCACATGTTCTCACTCATAAGTTGGAGTTGAACAATGAGAACACATGGACAAAGGGAGGGCAACATCACACACTGGGGTCTGTCGGTGGGTGAGGGGGAAGGGGAGGGAGAACACTAGGGCAAGTACCTAATGCATGTGGGGCTTAAAAAACCTAAATCATGGGTTGATGGGTGCAGCAAACCACCATGACACATGTATACCTACGTAACAAACCTGCACATTCTGCACATGTATCCCAGAACTTAAAGTATAATAAATATATATATATTTTATTATATTGTATATGTATGTTCTATTGTGTATTTCCTACTATACATATTGAAATATTTTTATTTTAGTTAACTGACCAGTATTTAAACCTGACACTTTAAATATTTAAAACAATGATGTTATTCTAAGTTTTGCGTAAATATAAACACATTAATACAACAGGAATTCAAGGTTTCAGCCACATATTATATGGGCGTGCCATAAACAAATGGCATGTTAAGTTCTACTGCCATCACTGTGGCACTATAAATAATGGAAAGGTACAGCTAGGATTTCCAGTTTCCTCAGTAATGATTATAAATAAGTGAACTATGCACCAGAAATTGTAGGATCATAAATTGCTCAAAAAAGAAAGAACAATAAATTTAGAAATACACATCCACATTTTCATTTACTTTGTTTTTAAAAGATTTAAATATCTAAAAAACTGAAATTATTTTTAAAATATTTTTCTCTCCAGAAGTCTTTCTTTTACCTCTGTTAAGGCTTCAGAAACAATAATTTAAACTACTTTTTAACTCACCCATGCTACTAAAGAAACCATGAAAAGATAATTTTCCTGAACATGTGTTTGCTTGCTTGCTTCCCACCTACTAACAAACTCAAGGAGCAGAAAACATGTCAAAAAAAGGTGGCATGTTCAGGTAAAATTTATTAGAACAATGAATTATTCTGCACTTTTATGAAGACAGTATTCAATGAACAAGTGTTAGCAGATTCCTATATTGTTCATAAACTTTTAGACTATGTTTCAAAAGAAACAATTTTTAAATTTGCTTCTTTATACTATCTTAAAATTTCTTTTTGTTTTGGAGGGTTTTGGCTCAGTCTCTATCCTAATTAATCAAAATTTTTGAACCTGGAATATGTAAGGAAAAAAGGTTTTTTTTTTTCGCATACATACATACCTGTCTGCATTCACAAGCACAGAGAATAAAGTGAAGAAAAGTATCATTCAGATATCTCATCTGAACATGGTTTGGAGAAACCAAACTAGAATCTGAAGAGTAATGCAATTTAAACATATAGGTGTCAGAAATGCAAAAGGAGAACTAATAACAGGTGGACTATAACTGCATTATATTGCAAAGACTGTCACCCTTTCAGAGAGTCACGTTAGGGTGACACTTGATAGTTATTTTAGCAAATTTATAGTTTAGAGATTATCTCCCTACCTCAAGAAAGGAATCATTAAATTCAAGCAACTATCACAAATGGATAGTATATTTTTACAGTGGTTCTCTTGGGAGTCTACAAAATTGTTTGGTGTGGAGAGTTAGTTTTGTTTTGTTTTCTTCTATGAGGCCAACCCAACAGATATTATCTAATATTTCCCTTCCATAGTTCCAGCTTTCCTACTTCCTGTGTCATGGCTTAGGTGGATGTTTTTTGTTTTGTTTTGTTTTGTTTTGTTTTGAGACGGAGTTTCACTCTTGTTGCCCGGGCTGGAGTGCAATGGCTCAATCTTGGCTCACCACAAACTGCCTCCCGGGTTCAACTGATTCTCCTGCCTCAGCCTCCTGAGTAGCTGGGATTACAGGCACGTGCTACCACACCTGGCTAATTTTGTATTTTTAGTAGAGATGAGTTTCTCCATGTTGGTCAGGCTGGTCTAGAACTCCCGACCTCAGGTGATCTGCCCGCCTCAGCCTCCCAAAGTGCTGGGATTACAAGCGTGCACCACCACACCCGGCCTGATGGATGCTTCATAAACGTCAATGGGCTGAACACTTAACTGGGAAGTGTGTTTAAAATAGAAATGGTAGATCTTAAATGGGTCTTTACCCTCAACCAATAATTCAGAATCAATGAACTAGCATCCTATGCAGATGGGTCACAAACCCTGTGATCAACTGTGTTTTATGAACATGGAATTTAAAACTGCTTTCTTTCTTACTATAGGAATTTTCATGGACTTTACTGGGATGATATGCCTTTTAAAACTTTAGAGGTGTAGAATTCAGAATCCTATTTTTTAACAGAATGTCTATCAACATATTTCAAATTATAAGTTTCTGATTAGTGCTATGTTTAACAATATGTTAAACAGTTTTTCCTTGAAGCAAAATAAACAACAAAGCTTTTGTGTAAGATGAATTTTATTTCATATCTTATATTCTAGTAGCAGATTATGCTCAAAATCCTAAAGTATATTTTGGAATGCTCATGACTTTTGAATATTTTCAGTTTTATTAAAAATTTATTTCTAGTTATTTTCTGGTTTGTTCTTTTAGTTAACTGCAGTTTTGTGAATTGGCTAATTCACAAAAGTATTGAGGCAATGAAAATAAATATAAATTTCTGACATGTATAGCATCTGGTAGTTAGACATAAACATATGGACCAAGTGCAGATGTTTTCAGATATTTGGCTATGTTCCCCTGTGAATCATAAATCATGGTTACAACCAAATGCTGCACAGCTAAAATAAAGAAATAACTAAACAAACAAACAAATGACAACTTGATATAATGTGTGTGCGTGTGTGTGTGTGTGTGTGTTTTTTTTTTTTTTTTTTTGAACAGAGAGAAGTATTTTGGGATTTTAAAAAACTACACTAGTACTCCATCTATTTGTGTCCCTAGTTTTTGTTGTTGCTGTTTTTTCTTATACCACTAGTATTTTCCACTAAGATTATGAGCTAATACAAGCAAGATATCACATCTCAAATTCTGTTGCTGTCAAGTTATCCACATACAGGATTATATACCCCGATGCCAGTAAGAGCTAATGCTTACTCAAGGCTTAACTCTGTACCAAGGACTTTTACAAGTGCTTACCATATATTAGCATATTTACACTGAAACCCTCCTCATGATATAGCTTATCTTATAATCATCCCTATTTTCAAGAAATAATTGAGAAGCAGATTGTATGAGACACCCAACTTCACATGCTGGTGGTGTCTAGGTCCATTTTCAAGATGTCTGACTCCAGAATCCACAGCCTGAGTACATACAATTGTGCTTAGTTTTGTGGATCCACTTGAATAGGCTATTCAGTTATGTAAAAAGACACTAACCTAGGTGTTGTTGGGAGAGTATTTTGTAGATGTGCTTAATATCTACAATCAGTTGACTTTAAGTTAAAGAGATACCTCTGATAATGTGATGATCCTCATCCAATTGTTGAAAGGACTTAAGAATGAAAACAGTATTCCAGGAGAAGAAATTCTTCCTCAAGATTGAAGAATCATCTCCTGCCTGAGTTTCCAGCATGCCAGCATGTCCTATAACTTTAGGACTTGCCTGCATTACAGATTTCAAACTTACCAGCTCCCAGCCACATGAACCAATTCCTTAAGTTAAATCTCTTAATACATACACATGTATTTTATCGGTTTTCTTTCGAGAACTCTGACTGATACACATACCATGCTACAAAATGCCAATATATAATGTTTCTCTTCAATAACAAAAATGTGCCCTTACTGGCATATGCCAGCTACTAAATGCTTAAAAAAGAATCTGTCCTTGTCACAGAGTAGTTCATTATCAAAGAAACCTGGTATGCTGAGGTAAATTAATGCATGTTATGTTCCAAGAACAAATTCTAATGTAATAGTCTGATGTTCATCCCATGAGATAGAGAATAGGTTACATTTATCGATGGCTCTTTATGCTCTTCCCACTTGCTGAAATTCTACTTCTCTTTCATGATCTGGCTTAGCCACATGTACTCCATGAAAGTCCTCCTGATTATCCAAGTAACATGGACTTTTCTCCCTCTTGAAATAACAGAGCACTTATTCTACACATTTTATCTTGTCCTCTAATTATTTATGACTGTGTATCTTTATTCTACATCAGATTCTGAGTTCCTAAACCACATCTCGCTAATATCCATAATGGATTTTAGCAGATGATCCACTAAACAAGTTCTCAGAAAGTACCTGTTGGTTTGTCAATTTGACTTGTAATAACCTAGAATAAGACTATTTTACCAGAAAAGGAACCCTTTATGAGAATACCTGATTTGCTGTCCCAAAGCAATAGTGCTCTATTCAACTGACACTGAAAACCCAAAATAGAGTATGGTATATTTATAGAGACAGAATAATGGATGAACTTAGACCACACACTAAACAGTAGCCCAAGAATGTGTCAAAGTTTAATTAAGGTTGTCGGCTGCATATATGTTTCACATGTTATATGTTACATAGAATTAATTTTTAATTGATAAGGATTTCTGGTAATCCTTACATTGCTCTTTTTACATAGCTAATCACCATAAACATTTATTATCTTACTGACCGTTTTCAAGATCTAATCATATTAGATTAGTGGCATTCATGATATGTTTCTTTAAAGCTATTCACAAATATAAACATTTACTATTTTTATTCTATTTTATACTTTTGTGTATAAATCCTATGTGACAGCTAGCAGCCATCATTGGTAGTTAAATTTATTTTCAGAGCCTTTTATATACAGAATAAAAGTTAAATTTCCCCAAGGGAGTTTTCTACGTTCCAACAAGTAGTAGCTCATTGCAGTATACATGGTAACTGTCAACTGAGCAATTTAATGCTTTATACAGATTTTCAGCATTTGAGTGTCAAGTTTATTCCTCAAAAAATCTTACTTTACTACTCTCAGGACTCACTGACAGTATATTATTGATGAAAAGTTATGTCTTTTGTTTGGAATTATAAAAATCCAATGCACTAACCTGAGCCGAGGTGGCAAAAATGGAATCTTAGGCTTTAAAGCTAGATAATTTTTTTAAAAAATTAATTTCTATTGTTTTCTTTTTAAAAATTCTGTCATTACTCTGTCATCAATGTTTTTAGTTAGGAGATTTCACATAAAATTCTATATTTATAATGCATTTAGTGATATCAAGATATTTGGCAATATGAGTATGTTCCTGCATGGCTAGCACTAAATAAATTTTCTTTAAAGGCAAACATTTTTCTTCCATTAACTCTAATCCTCATTTTATTCTATTACAACTGACTAAAGACAGTCCTTGAAATGACCTGGCTGTCCTATAAGATTTTGAGAATAGTCACAAACTTTACCCATATTATTATTGTAGATTCAACTTTACCTCTAAGGCCTATCCTCTGATTCATAGCCCACTATATGTAAGAGTCTCATATAAATTCATTTTTTGTGTCCCAACTCCTTTACTCTCATCATAGGTATCATTAGTCTATAAAAGATAAAACTACTATTGTCTCATAATGCTTCAGAAGATAAAGAACATTTGCATAATGATATATTTGGATACATCGCCAACACTAATGAATTTAAAATTCATAATTTAAAAAATATTTGTACTGAATTACTTTCCTCTATTCTCTCATTCTTATCACTGACAACTTCAGTTATGGAGGAGTTGATGCAGAGGTTTCAGAGTAACATGATTAGTCTGAAAGTGCTAAATAGGTTATTTAGCACTTATTTTGCTTCAATTAATAGAAAGCCTTGTGTTTTCAATAACAAGGGAGCTTAAAATGAAGATGTAATTTCACTGATCATTAAGATATTAAAATGCAGAAATGGAAAAGTGACACTAGCCGAGTAGAACAGCTCCAAAATTTAGCATATGATGTTGGCTGACATGGTGTGACAGTGGCAGAGGAGGAATTGATTAATTCATGAACAAAACAGCCTAGAAGATAATCCATTGTGTTAATTGTACTTGTAAATAAAAACCAAAGACTTGTTAGCCCCCATGATCATTGTACCCAGGCACTTCATGTTTGATAGAATAATGCATGACACCATATATAGTTCCACATACCATCCACAGACCATCACTTTCATCTCTTATTACCTTAATGCAGAATTTGTTCTGTACTGCAGTCATATTTTTGAAAAATGAAATAGAAATACCCAATATTTAAAAAGCGGAGAGTAGGCCACATACATCAAACATTTTGTGTAAGAGGTTTTGGGTTATTTTACTTTTTTTCATCCTCTAATAAAATTTAAGAGTGTTAGCCTGCCATTTCCAATTTCATGCTTGCATGCTGACTTTTCTAACTACTTACCATTCTGTTTCAGACAAAGGAACAATAGGAGGAACTAAAGTGTAGGAAATTTGTATTTTTCTAAGTAAAATTGATGCATCTCATATATACACCACACACAACATATGAGCAAAACTTTTAAGAAGGCTTTTATTCTTCAAAAGAACAGTGACCAAGAAGAAATGTACAGCTTATGGAATCGAAGACTCAGCTTCATTATTCATGAAACAACAAATTTTATCTAAGTCATATAACCTGCCTGAGCTTCATTTGGCTTTTCTATAAAAAATAATAATATAATAATAGAACACTTTACAGAATTATAGGAAACAAAAGTAGATATACAGACAAAGGCTACAAATGCCAATCTAAATTATATATACTACAAATTACAGTCATCTTAATGTTTTCTCACCTGAATCATCTGGATTTCTCTCAGCACTCCATCCCAGGACACTAAGTGTTATCATTTGGAATTCATGTTGACTGTGGTTTTGTCTACAAGAAAAAAAATCCAAATCAAGAGGTTCTTCTTTTTCAATTCACTCTCCATAATAGCCAAATAAAGCTATACCCCACTCAATGAAGGTTATCCTAGGAACTTACCAAATAAACATTTATTGCTAAGTTGTTTCTGGATTAGGAACTGATTTAACACACAAAAAAATAACAATGATAACTGTGATAATGAAAATAAATAAAATATCAGGGTTCTTGAAATGGACAGCAGCCTTTTACATGTAAATTTATCACATATAAAACCATGCACATATAAACTGACTTTATTTACAAACATCATCTTATATATCTTATAGATACCAGCTTTATTTTATTTTTAAAATAATAATAGCTATAACTTATTGAGATACTACTGTGCATAAAGATATTTTTAAATCTTACAAGGAGGTTAATAGTAATCATCATGTTTAAAAAATAAAGCATTGAGAGTCAACTGTTACATAATCAGAAGCATAAGATCATAGAATAAAGGTTGGTTGAGTAGAAAATCCATGACTTAATAACAATTGTGTATCAATTAGCATAAAGAAAATATGGTGATTATCAAGAAAAGGACATAACTGTCTTCAATTATTTTGAAAAACTCATACAAAAGAATAGTTTACATCTTTAGATTCAAATAGGAGAATTAGAACCAGTGAGTAGAAGATTAAAAGGACAGATTTCTGCTAAATTAGAAGAAATCTGAGTAAGATTACACATTTAAAAAGGAATTGGACTACCACTTGGCTGAGTAAAGATGTCTTTGCTCTGTGCCTTGATGTTTACCATCATCTTTGGACCATGGTGAAGACAAAACAAATGGTAGCCATGGACAAGTTGGAGAGGAAGAAGTACATGGGGTTGTGGAGGTGGGAGTCAGAACTGATGGCCAGAATAATATGAGCAGGTTTCCAAGCACCGTGACCAGGTGCATGGAAATAAACAGGCCAAGAGGGGCTGCAGTTCTGGATCTCCTGAGAGGCCCAAAATGAAGAATTCTGAAAATTCTGTTAAGGTGTTCTGATTCCATGTAGCTGGCATGTCTGCTGAGGAAGGAGGCAAAAGCAACATTCAATGAATAGCCAACTGGTACCTCACCTCATTATCACTTTACAGTACCACCTTTAGATGGTCATTTTTCATCCTCTTTGGAGTCCTCCCAAAAACTGTGATACCACCTTTATTTCATATATGTCTAAACCCTGTGTTATCACCTTTGTCTAAGTCATTCTACAACTAAGTGCTGGATCTTAGCTACCAGATAGAGTTTTTCATCACACAAAACTACCAAAAACAAGGATATTCACACTCAGTGGCTGTTAGCAGACAACTTTTAAGAAGTTTTTCCTGACACAGTAGCAAAATGCCTATCTGCTCAGACTACACAGAGGGCTGGAATAACATTCAGGCAGGTCCAAGCATGAAATAGAGTGAAAATGTGTGAAGCAAAAAACATCATCTTGTGTATTAAGGTAATTTTCTCTAGCTGTTCTAATAGGTGAAAAAAAAATTCAGCGAGTTAACTAAAAAAGTATATTTGTCACTCTTTATAGCCTGATGAAGATCAGGCATCTTAGTCCCAAGACCTAGTTAAATCAACTGCAAAACATGGTCCCATGGATACATAGGCGGGAAAGTGAGGTGTGAAAGAGACATACCAGCTACTGCATGCTTGGATCTCAAAGTTACACATTCCCTTCATTTCAGAAATAGCCACACGGAATTCTCTTTTTGAAAGGTAGGCTGAAATTACAGGTAAGTTATTTCTGTCATTTAACAGTAGGGAGAGGGACCACCTGACCCCAAATTTGATTTAGATATACAGACTGGTGATACCACACATGCACCAAGAGGGCATAAACAGATTTCTTACTCATATAAGAAGGTTTTGAGGAAAGAATGTGGAAAAGACTCTCACATAATTCCAAATAAGTGCAGATGGAGCCAAAATACCAGAGAGGAGTGACTGGCTTGGGGTTTTATGGCAGTGAAGGGATAAAGCTACGCTAAAGTGTCCCTCACAAGAGCCAGGTTTCAGCTTCCTACCAGCACCAAATAAGAGAACATCCAGGCTTTCTTATCAGCATCCCTAGCTGTGGGGAAGAAGAGGGAAATGGGGCTTGAAAGATATCAGAAGTCAGTCATCAAAATTAGAGTCAAATGTTTCATTATAATTTACTTTTGATGTTTAAATGATGATTGAAATATCTTGCTTCATTTATTTGCATTTGAAATTGTTTAGATAAGTGATTTTGATGTTCTATGAGGCCTGTAGCCTCAGGTTGGTAAAGAAGCCAGAAGTTCCATTGAACATCTTGTTCAAAAGCCCAGCATTATGTATTTTAAGTAATAAACTGAATGCTGTGACCACTCATTGTAATAATGCCTAAAGAGGAAATGTGTAATTTGAATAATATTCAAAATAAGAATGACCAACTCTGAAGAGGAAAGGAGCACCTTTGTGGGGACTTACACTGTGGCTTTAGTATGTGTAGAGATATGTGTGTCTTTGATTTATAGTACACATGTTCAAAATCTTCAATATGAGACTCCAGAATTCTTTACTCTAAAGGAAGATACTTGAATAAGAAATTGTGGTTTCCATTGGCTATATCAGACAGTCAAATAAATGGCCATGGCCCAAGAGTCTGTAAAAAGTGTTCTGATAGGGTTTATTATTTTCAAGAAAATTCATTGTTAAGATAACTGCTTGAAGTTCAGGTAATTGTGCCAACCGTTGGGCCTCATCATTTATCAGGTATTTCAGTTAAGGGATGAAAAGCAGTAGCTCCCCAGCAAGCTTCATCACATGTAATGGTGGCATTGTCATCCATAAATGTACAATTTCCCTTTGATATTCACAGGAAATTTCCCAAGTAGTCAAGAGATCTAAGAGATGAGTGGCCTTCTCCAGCACCATGACATCTGGCAATGGACTGAAGACAGGAAAGACCACATCTTTCTGCAGGTATGATACACCAAATGGTCCAGTCCTGGTTCTATCTTATAGGCACAATTTTCTTTTCAACAACAAGGCTTTTGGCTGTGCCTAGCCACAGAATACAGCTTCTATAAATCAAGGCATAATGGACATCTGGAAATGGAGGGTTACAGGCTAAGGGCCTGTGAGAGAATCTATTTCCAGGTGATCAAAATATGATCACCAATTGTCACTCTAATGGCATATAATGTGAAGTTGAGGAGGGTAATTTCTTGCTCAGAACCAATGGACCATTTGTGGTCATCATGGGTAACCCAGAGACTACAGGAAGAATAACAGAATATTGTTAAGTTCTTTACAATAGAGGGGATTCTTACGAGTACTAAAAAGAGTGCCCACCATATTGCAATTTGGATTCCAAGGCCTTTCTAGTAAGAGTTTTATTCAAGGTAGTCCAAGTTGCGAGTAACCCCATAAATGGGCTTAGGTAAAATTTAAATAAAGAATTAGTTGCAACTAGAACACAAAAAGGCAGAACATATGCTAGGCTTATTTTAATATTGTGTTTTTTTCTGAGAGGGAAAATAAATGTCTTGACAGTGTCAGGGATGGAGTGGTCCTCAGGTAACCAAATAATTTTCAGGAATGAATGGAGGTGGTGCAGCTTTGTGGTATGTGTGGGGCTATGTCTATATCCTCTTGGCTAGCTCTTTTCTGACCACTTTCATGTCCTCAATGAGTATGGAAAATAAATCTTGGAGGAGGAAGATATCATCAAGGTGATGTCACACCTGTGCTCTTAGCAAAAGTTGGGTGCAATTAAAAAATATTCATAAAATTGTATTATTTACCATAATCTAAGTTTTAATATCTGGCAAGTGAAAAAATACACAATTCATCAATTCATGGAACCCTTTAAATAACCAGTCACCTTTTCCTTCAAATAAACTCTTCTGACTGCCCCACATAACCCTCAAAGTTTTCTCTCTGTTCCTCAAAGTTATGACCTCCATCTCATCAACTTCCTTATCTATTCCACCTCATTCACTTTCCTTATTTATAGACTTTATAAACAGCTTTCAAATGTGTTTCTTCATTTGATTATTACAACAGAACAAAAGGTAGTTATGTTCTATATGCTAAAAGAAGAGAGAACTAAAGTTATGGAAGGTAAAATGGATTACTTAGGGACACTGCTGCTAAGTAGAAGAAAAACAGCACCAACCAAGTCTTCTAATTCTCTGGCCTATTTTCTTCTGTCTTTCTTATCCTTAAACCCAAAACCCACAGAGTTATGTCTGCACCTGGCTCATGTTAAGGACATGAGGATTTTCCTTACACCTAGGTAGGTAGAAGAATGTTTTCATGGAAGCTATTAAAAGGCTCTAACCACCAATTTTTTTTCACTACTTATTAGTGTGACCTCACTCTACCATTCCGCAACATACGTATCTGGATTAAACCAAAGTTCATTCCAGGAATAATCTGCAAAATAAAATTGGAAAAGAAATTCTAGTTAAGATGATCGATTGATTGATATGTTCATTATGAATTAACTTGTTATATTGCTTAGTAAAAATCTATAAATATAGTTTATTGAACAAGTAACTTTGGTAGACAAGAAATAACACAATAATGGATGCAGGATTTGGATTTCCTGTTTTTAATTGATTTGCCAAATAAAGTTTCATAAAATGTTTTTTGGATAGCACAGTTTTAGGTTTCAGGAATTAAATTGAGTAAAGGTATGAGAAAGTTGATAAAATTATCTCTACTTATCTTAAAATTTTGTGTAAGTTGATTAATTTCACAGATAACATGATATTAATAGTATTTTAGAAAAAGTTTTTAGTCCATAGTAGAATTTCAAGCAAATGTTTTGAAATCCATATGATCATAAATAATTATAATTTGAAAAAATGTAAAGAACTTGTTTACCTACATTATTTTTTAGATAAGGATAAGAGGACAGTAGGTAAAGCAGGTAACTTGTTAAAAGTAAGAGACAGGGTTTGGACCAGGGTTGATTTTATGGCCATCTGTACTCTATAATGTCACTACAATGAACTACTTGCAGTTCTCAAATTTGGATTTTGTCTTTCTTTCTTTTTTTTTTTTTTTTTTTTTCTTTTCTTTGCCTATACATTGAGTTCACATGGGCCCTACTTGCCCTATAAGGCTTGCTTCAGGATATCTCTATTAACTTATTCTCGGTTAGGACCTCAGTCTTAGTCCATTTTGTGCTACTAGCACAGAATACAGTATAAATTACAGATTGGGTAATTTACAAAGAACAGAGATTGATCCTTATAGTTCTGAAGGCTTGGAAGTCCAAGATCAAGGGTCTGGATCTGGAGGGCCTTCTTGCTGCATCAGGAGACAGTAGAAAGCATCAAGTGGTGAGGCAATACATTCAAGACAGCAAAAGAGGACCCAGCTCACCCTATTTCTACTTTTATTATTTTTAGGGATAGGTTCTTCCTAAGTTTTCAAGGCTGGCCTCAAACTCTTGGGAATAATAAACCCTCCTGCCTCAGCCTCTTGAGTAGCTGAGACTACAGGCATGTACCACTATATTAAATTCACTTTCATAAGGAACCCATTCCTACAATAACTACATTAATCAATTCATGAGAGCAAAGCCTCATAACCCTAATTATCTCAAAGATTCTACTTACCAATATTGTTGCATTGGGGGTTAAGTTTGCAACACAAACTTTGTGGGACATATTCAAACCATAGAAGCCTTTCTCAGTGTGTCTTTTATGCCATATAAGATTAATATTATCTAGTACTTATTACAGAAAAGATACTTAAATGTTAACTTATCTACCCTTTAGATCCCACATATATCCTTATATTCTTAAATTCTATTCTTCTTTGTAATTTTAATGGTAATTACTATCTCTAATTACTATCCCTAATCCTTCAATGGCTGACAAAAAGTAAATGCCAAATAAATGTTGAATACAAAATGAATGGATAGTTAATTAGAACTTTCATTTTATACAATATCAATTTTCTCTTATTTCTATATTACTATAATTTAAAATCCCTTTCTATGCAACAAGAAATTTAAAATGGACCTTTTTTTCTACCAGACAATTATTTACAGTATCATAATGGATACTAGTAGTTATCTTTTCAAGTTTAATAATATCTCCCTTCATCATAGTTTAATGAATTTATTATATAACTTTAAATCACTCTTATTTCTCAAACTTATTATAGTTCTTCCATTTCAATTTCCCAGTAAGGTCTCCAGTACAGAACAAATTTATCTGGAAGGATGCATTATAATTTTCAATTGTCATCTTTCCACTCATTTATTCTACATATCCAACAGGTATTTACTTCTATATTTTGACAGTTTCAGTTTCACTAAAATATTCATAATGTTCTCAGCCCCAACCAATATTTTCTTTAGAACCTTCTGTAAATTCATATCACATCAGGAGGATAAGGCATTTTAGGTTATTTCAACTATTTTGCATTGAACACAAACACATTCCTCAAATTAAAGGGACATTGTCAGAGGCACAGTAGAGCAATGGGGATCTCCACAGAAAAAAGTAGCTAATATTTCACACATGGAGAAATGTTTTCTGAAAGCTTTATCATAATTACTTTCCAAGTAGGAGAGAAAAGGTGTATATTTAATCCAAGTATAAGACAACTATGTTGATTTTCTAATATGTTCAACTTAGATTTTAGAGAAAATTTCCTTTAGGTTTTCTAAATCTATTTTATTTGAGATGTTTAAATATGTTCATCAAATGTGGCATAAAAATTATACATTACATACTTCCTCAATCATGTATTCCATGAGACCATTATAAAATCCAAATTAATGTTTTCATCATTTTTAGAAAGCATATTTAAGTATCCACTTACTGTTATTTTAGGAATGTAGTTTAAGGATGTCCACAATAGTAGAAAATTGCGGGTTGTACTTCATTATAAATCTATAAAGTATAGGTTGTATCAAGAACTACAAACACCTGAGATTTTATAATACCTGCAAACTAACAAGTTAGAGTGTCACAATGTCATGAATACTAAAAGAATACAAAATATTTCTGGATCAGAGACAAAGGAGAGTAATTCTTCATAGGAATAGCAGTAATGTTGAGTACCATCATTTTCCTACACTTATTGCCTGAGCCTCAGTTCCCACAGGAAGATATGATCATCCTGAAATCATCAGGTGAAGCCTGCACCTGCAATGAATTGTGTTGCAGAAGAGGAAACTTAAGTTTAGAAAACTTGAGTCTTTTATATGGATCTGTAAGTGAACTTGCTCTTTTTCCTGAAACTAGACAAATTATTGTTGCTGAAACACCGGGTGTTTGGGCTAGGTGCTGGTGCTTGCTGCACAGTTTGCTGCACAGAAAGTCAATCAGGGAAAAAATGAGTATTGCCAAGTAAGAAGGCTTTAATCGGGTTCTGCAGCTGAAGAGATGAGATATCAGTCTCAAATCCATCTTCCTGACCAATTAAAATTAGGAGTTTCTATGCCAGGAAAAAAACGTAACCATGCATAAGGAAACAGGAATTGGGGAAGGATAAGAGAGGAGCTGGTCAACAGAGAGCAGTTGGTCATTTAGGCTATCATGATGGGTGAGGTGTCTGACATCTCATTGTCCAAATGCAGTGAACTGGTGAGTTTCACTCCTTGCCATCTCTGAAGCCTAGTGGTTGGTTTCCTGAGAAAGGAATTCAGATAAAATGAATGTAACTTTCTAAAATTTTAAACTGGGAGGATCAATATCTACATTTATTCAAAGAAACTGTAAACATCAGCTTGCTAGGACAACTGGGTCAGATTCATTATCTTTGTTACACTGGAGCAATTATCTGCATTACACTATACAGTAAACAAATTTGCCCTCCGCCCTAATGAATGTACTTTCTGTATCTTTAATTATTTGTAATCCTTGAAAACAGAGCTCAGAATGAAAGCTGTCAGTGCCTCTGCTTGCAAGGTGTGTAGAAATGTGACACCCATGGATAATTGACCTATGATAAGTGACTATCTCATTTAATTTTCACTTGAGATGAAGACATTTTATTCACTAAAACCTTGTAACCATATATTACACACTTCTTTTAATATTTCTTGAGCTAAGTGGCAGCTGTGGACTGATTTAGAAAGAGTTGTTCAGTAAAATCTAGAATTAGAGAACATATAAATATTAGTTTGGAATAAAGTACTGTTTCCTTCTCTCTTTTTTGCCACTCATCTTTATTTGATGGAAAAAAGCAAACTTGCTTGTAACCATAAAGAAAGATAAAGGTGTAATGCTCCTGAAAAAAATTCTACCTCCCAGGATTGTTTCAAGGATTAAATGGTAAACTATTACGAATATTTTATTTTATTTATTTTTATTTTTCTTTCTTAAAATTTAGTTTTTTTATTTCAATATGTTTTGGGGGAACAGGTGGTGTTTGGTTACATGAATAACTTCTTTAGAGGTGATTTCTGAGATTTTGGTGCACTCATCACTTGAGCAATGCACACTGTACTCAATGTATAGTTTTTGATCCCTCACCCTGGCTCCTATACTTTACCTTGAGTCCCCAGAGTCCATAGTATCATTTTTATGCTTTTGCATTCTCATAGCTTAGTTTCCACTTATGACTGAGAACATACAATGTTTGATTTTTCATTCCTGAGTTACTTCATTTAGAATAATGGTCTCCAATTCCTTCCAGGTTGCTACAAATGCCATTATTTTGTTCCTTTTTATGGCCGAGTAGTATTCCAAGGTGTGTGTGTGTGTGTGTGTGTGTGTGTGTGTGTGTGTGTGTACTCATATACCACATTTTTTCCTCTGGGTAGATACCCAGGAGTGGGATTGCTGGATCAAATGGTACATGTGCTTTTAATCCTTTAAGCAATTTCCACACTGTTTTCCATAGTGGTTGTACTAGTTTACATTCTCACCAACAGTGTATAAGTGTTCCCTTTTCACCACATCCAACCAAAATCTATTTTTTTTATTTTTTTATTATGATCATTCCTGCAGGAGTGAAGTCGTATTGCACTGTAGGTTTTGGAATTTCCCCAATAATTAATGATGTTGGGCATTTTTTCATATATTGATTGTCCATTTGTGTATCTTCTTTTGAGAATTGCCCATTCCTGCTGGGCACGGTGGCTCATGCCTGTAATCCCAGCACTTTGGGAGGCCGAGATGGGCAAATCACAAGGTCAGGAGTTCAAGACCAGCCTGGCCAACACAGTGAAACCCTGTCTCTACTAAAAATACAAAAAACAGCCCAATGTGGTGGTGGGCACCTGTAATTCCAGCCACTTGGGAGGCTGCGGCAGGAGAATTGCTTGAACCCAGGAGGTGGAGGTTGCAGTGAGCAGAGATCGCGCCATTGCACTCCAGCCTGGGTGACAGAGCGAGACTCCATCTCAAAAAAACAAAACAAAACAAAACAAAAATGAGAATTGCCCATTCCTGTCCTTTGCCCACTTTTTGATGGGATTGTTTGTTTTGTTATTGCTGATTTGTTTGACTTCCTTGGAGATTCTGGATATTAGCACTTTGTCATAAAACTACAAAACACTGCTGAAAAAAATCATAGATGACACAAACAAATGGAAACACAACTCATGTTCATGAATGGGTAGAATCAATATTGTGAGAATGACCATACTGCCAAAAGCAATCTATAAATTCAATGCAATTCCCATCATAATCCCACCATCTTTCTTCATAGAATTAGAAAAAAAAAAATCCTATAATTCATATGGAACCAAAAAAGAGCCTGCATGACCAAAGCAAGACTAAGCAAAAAGAACAAACCTGGAAGTATTACGTTACTCCACTTCGAACTATACCATAAGGCCATAATCACCAAAACAGTATGGTCTTTGTATAAAATAGGCATTTAGACCAATGGAAGAGAATAGGGAACTCAGAAATAAATCCAAATACTTAGAGTCAACTGATCTCTGACAAAGCACACAAAACAATGTGGAGAAAGGACACTCTATTCAACAAACGGTGCTGGGATAATCGGCAAGCCACATGTAGAAGAATAAAACTGGATCCTCATTTCTCATTCTATACAAAACCATCTCAAGATGGATAGGGGACTCAAATCTAAAATCTGAAACCCTGAAAACTCTAGACAATAAATTGGAAAAACCTTTCTAGATGTTAACTTAGGCAAAGACTTCATAACCAAGAAGCCAAAAGCAATTACAACAAAAACAAAGGTAAATAGATGGGACTCAATTAAATTAAAAAAGCTTCTGCACAACAAAAGAAGTAATCAGCAGACTAATCAGACAACCCACAGAGTGGGAGAAAATCTTTGCAATCAATCTAAACTATAGTTTTTTGATCTATATAGTCTTGATCTATTTGCATAGGAACTTCTTAGGGAGCTTCATAAAATGCTGCCTTTTGAGGCTCAGCCCCAGATTCACTGGATCAGTGTCTCTAGTGTTGTGATCTGGAAAGTAGACATTTTTTAACAAGCCCTATAGGTAATTTTGTGTGCATTTAAGTTTTGGAACAGCAGGTAAAAGATAAAAAGATAGATATTTAAGGTGATTTCAGAGTACATTTAAAGCCACTAGATTAAAAAAAAAATATTTTAAATAAAGAGGAAATTCAGCAAAATCTGGAAAATACAATTTAGGAATATTTGAAAGTTTTGGCTCATTTAATGATGACTACTTATACATCTCCTTCTGTAATGTGAACCATCCTCAAAGGAGTGCAAAAATTGCAGCAGTCCTTACCCCAGCACATGAAATTTTGCAAGTCATATCTTAAGCCATTGTAGGGTAATTGCCAAAGCAAAGAAGGTATAATTTGATAACAAAATAAACTGAAATGATTCTATCCACTACTGTTAGTTAGTTTTCCAAACCTTGCTAATGTACTTCTCCCAAAACCTCACTAATGCCTTGTATAATATCAAATAAGTATTTGCCAAACTCATGTTTCTGTATTTTTATTTATATTGAAATCTATCTATATCTGCAGAGGATAGTGGAAAGAAAACAATTGAATGTAAAAAGTGAGAAAGAGTAAAAACAGTGTTTTTATATTCTTTCTTTGGAATTAATATTTATGGAATGTGTCTCCATATCATTGTTTCAGTCAAATGCAGGAGTTGCTAATCAAAGCCCAACTTGTGATAGTTGCTTCTATTTAACGGCCTTGAAATAGAGAAATATGGAAGCTCTTCTATTACACTATAGCACACTACAAGGTCTGTTGATGGCCAAGTTATAGTTACTATATTTAGAAATAATTGAATTTTCTAATCATTTAGCAATAGGAAAATTTGCAAAAATAACTACAGAATTTCCTAGGGCTGATGATCTTAACTCCATTCAGCCCTATGAAACAGCATTAAAGACGTCCTTCCTTTAGCATTTCTGCAAAAGGGAGAACATTTTGTTCTCCCTTCTCTTCCTTTCAGAGCTGGAATGTGCTTCTCAAATAATCCAAAGCAACCAAGTAATTTACATTGTATATAATGTAAATTCTATATGTATGTATGTTTAATATAGCCTGTATTTATTTTGTAAATATATAATAATAAAGACAAGAAACTACTTTGCCATGGTTTGGGATAAAGGAACAACACTTATTTTAGTCAATGTATTTTTACTCATTGACTATGCTTCTGATTTTATGCAAGTTTCTACAAACTACAACTCACAGGTTAAATTTTACCTACCACCTATTTTTATAAATAAAATTCTAATCAAATCATAAACCTGGCAAACAATCAAAGAAGGTTAGAAGTCTCAGAAGAAAGCAAACAATACTACTGGAAAAGATATAGTAAGAATATGTCCTAAAAAGTTAAAAACTACTAACATTGTCCTAAACTATGAAAGTGCTGCAGTATTGTTAATTTTCTTGAAAGAAATTATATCATTTTATGTCATTTGGTAGACATCTAACTAAACTATTACAATCATATACCTATATGCATTTCCCTTTTATTTAATACATATCAAACCTTTTTGTAACAGTGAATTGAGAAAGGAGAATGAAGAATTCTAATAATTACATTTCTCTATATTTTATCCATCATATATCTTACAATTTTTTTCTCACTATGATTCAATAAGAGAGGACAGGGTAATGTAGTAGACTACAGGCAGTAACATAAATGGTCAGAATTACCCAAATTCACTGGCATTTCACATGGAAAGCTTTTATCTCTTTAGTTATTGAAAATCATTCAAACAAAAATTCCTTTATTAAAGATCGCTTCTCTTTGGATAAGGTACTTGAAATTACAGAATGATCAACCTGATATTTTCGATGTCAACAAAATTTAAAAATAAATCATACTATATACTAATAGATATAAATTTTAAGATTCAAATTTTGACTGTTCTATGCTTAAAATGAGAAAATCTTTCTTCTTTAGATATAAAGACAATGAAGAGATTGGGAATGAAAGTCTCCTATTAAATTAATGGCTTTACCTAATTCTGTCTGCTAAAAGACAGTTCATTATATTTAATCCTCTTTTAAAACAATTTTGTTTTCTTTTTTTATTATACTTTAAGTTCTGGGGTAGATGTGCAGAATGTGCAGTTTCATTACATAGGTATACACGTGCCCTGGTGGTTTGCTGCACTCATCAACCTATCACCTACAATAGGTATTTATCTTAATGCTATCCCTCCCCTAGCCACCCTGAAGTACAATGTACATACTTGATATTTCACCCATTACAAGTACACAATTCGATGATTTTTTGTAAACTTTTGGAGTCGTGTAACCACTTCCAGTTTAGTTTTAGAACATTTTATGACACAAAATGAAAGCTTATACCTATTTACATTCACTCCCTTATCCCACCACCAGGCCCAAAGGGCCAATGTTATGCTTTTTGTCTCTATAAATAGACTTCTTCAGGATATTGCATATAAGTTGAAACATACAATGGGCCATCTTTTATATCTTTCTTCTTCCACTGAGCATTTTTGGAGGTTAATCTATGTTGCAGCACATATTATGGTTAGTATGTAATATGTATTAGAATTTTATTCCTTTTTATAGTGAAATACAGTTAGTGATCATCTGGATTGCTTTGTTTTTTGGTTGTTATGCGTAATGTTACTGAAAACATTCTCACATACATCTTCACATGGATTTTTAAAATTTTTCTTAGAGAATATGTAGGAGTTGAATTTGTGGGTCCTATGGTCAGTTTATCTTTAATTTTTAAGAAACTGTTAAATTATTTCCAAAATAGCTTTACTATTTTATATTCTCACAAGCAATATTGAGGGATATAGTTTTCTATATTCTAGCAAATATGGCATTTTCTGCTAGCTATTCCAGTGTTCGTGTAGTGGTATCTGTGATTTTAATTGCTTCTCCCTGATGTCTATCTAATTAAGTTGAGCATCATTTTATATGCTTGTTAGTAATTCATATTTCATTAGTGAAATATCTATTCAAATCTTTTACTCAAATTTTAATTGGGTTGTTTGCCTTATTATTGAGTTTTAACTGGATAAAAAGTTGAGATATCCTTAATAAAAGTTTTTGATCAGATATATGATTTACAAATATTTGTTCCTATCTGCAACTGCTCTATTTTCTTAAATTTGTTTTGTTAAAGTGCAAAAGTTTTAAATTTTTATTACACCTTATCAATGAATTGGGCTTTTAATGTTGTATTTATCTCTTTTCCAATCCTACATCATAACGATTTATTTGTTATGTTGCAATCTAGAAGATTTATAGTGTTAACCATTAAATTTAGGTCTATGATTCATTTTTGGGTAATTTTTCAGTATGGATCTCAGATTTTTTAATGTGACTATTCAATTTTTTTGCTGAAAAAAAAGTCATTTTGTCCTTAAATTATTTTGGCACCAATGTTAAAATGTTATATTGATCTATAAGCCTGTTTTTCTGCCAAAAACACTCTCTTTGATTGATTGATATGCTTTATTGTAAGTTTTGAAATTGGATTAAGTCCTTCAATTTCATTCCCTTTGTTCAAAATTGTTTTGGCTATTCCAAGTCATTTAAATTTCCATATTCATTTTATGTTAGGATATCAATTTCTACAAAATAAAAAGACTGCTAGTTATTTAAAAGGAATTGTGTGACTCTACTGATCAATTTGGGAATGAGAAAAATCTTGACAACATTGAGTCTTCTAATTCAAGTATGTGCATTGTCTCTTATTTTATGTAAATCTTCATTAATTTACTTATTCCTTCTTTGTTCAACACAATAAATTACAGTTTTCAGCATAGAAGTCTTTTACTTCTCTTGTTAAATAACTTCTAAGTATGCTATTGTTTTGATGCTATTTTAAATAAAAATAATTTCTCTTTTTGGTATTTCATTTTAAATTGATGGATAAGATTATATGTGATGTTTTGAAGTATATATGTTGTGAAATGATTAAATCCAGCTAATTAACATATGCATTACCTCACATAATTTTCATCTTTGTGGTGAGAATACTTTAGATCTGTCCTGTTAGCATTTTTCAAGAATGCAATATATTAACTATAGTCACCATTTAGTACAATAGATATACTTATTCCTTCCATCTAACTACAATTTTGTATCCTGTAACAAACATTTGCTCAACTACCACCCCAACAATGCCACCTCCTAGTAACCATCATTCTATTATCCACTTCTAAGAAATCAAACTTTATAGATTCCATATATTTGAGATTATGAGGGATTTGTCTTTTTGTGCCTGCCTATGTCACTTAACATTATGTCTTGCAGGTTCATTCATGCTGTCACAAATAACAGGGTTTGATTCTTTTTTATGACTGAATAGTATTTTATTTTGTATGTATACTACATTTTTCTTATCCACTCACCTGTGGGTGGACAATTAGGTTTATTTCATATCTTAGCTATTGTGAATAATTCTACAATAAACATGAAAGTGTGTTTTTGGCGTTTTAGCCAAAGATCAGTTGACTGTATATGTTTGGGTTCATTTCTGAGCTCTACTCTGTTCCATTGGTGTATATGTCTGTTTTTATGGCAGTACCACGCTGCTTTGATTACTGTAACTTTGTAGTATGTTTTAAAGTCAGGTAATGTGATGCCTTCAGTTTTCTCCTTTTTGCTCCAGATTGCTTTGGCTTTAGGATCTTTTGTGATTCTGTGTGAATTTTAAGATTGCTTCTTCTATTTCTGTGAAGAATGTTATTGTTATTTGGATAGGGATTGTGTTAAAGCTATAGGTCACTTTGGCTAATATGAACATTGTAATTCTTCTAATCCATCAACATAAATTTTTAAAAATGTATTTGTGTCTCCTTTAATTTCTTTTTTTTTTTTTAGTTTGCTTTTTTTTTTTCTATTTTAAGTTCGAGTTCTGGGATACATGTGTAGAACATGTAGGTTTGTTACATAGGTATACATGTGCCATGGTGGTTTGCTGCACCTACCAACTGGTCATCTAGGTTTTAAGCCCCATATGCATTAGGTATTTGTTCTAATGCACTCCCTCCCCCTGCCCCCCACCATCTAAAAGGCCCTGGTGTGAAATATTCCCCTTCCTGTGTCCATGTTTTCTCATTGTTCAACTCCCACTTATGAGTGAGAATATGCGGTGTTTGGCTTTCTGCTCCTGTGTTAGTTTGCTGAAAATGATGGCTTCCAGTTTCTTCCGTGTCCCTACAAAGGACATGAATTCATCCTTTTTATGACTGCATTGTATTCCATGGTGTATATGTGCCACATTTTCTTTACCCAGTCTATCATTGATGAGCATTTGGGTTGGTTCCAAGTCTTTGCTATTGTAAATAGTGCTGCAATAAATGTACATGTGCACATGTCTTTATAGTAGAATGAATTATAATCCTTTGGATATATACTCAGGAATGGGATTGTTGGGTCAAATGGTATTTCTGATTCTAGATCCTTGAGGAATCACCACACTGTCTTCCACAATGGTTGAACTAATTTACACTCCCACCAACAGTGTAAAAGTGTTTCTATTTGTCCACATCCTTGTCAGCATCTGTTGTTTCCTGACTTTTTAATGATCACCATTCTAGCTGGCGTGAGATGGTATCTCATTGTGGTTTTGATTTGAATTTCTCTAATGACTAGTAATTTCTTTCATCAATGTTTTCTATTTTTAGTGTAGATGTCTTTTACCTCTTAAGTTAAATTTATTCCTATTTTATTTTTGTAGCTATTATAAATAAAGTTTTTTTTACATTTTTTTCAGGTAGCTTGTTTTTAGTGTATAGAAAAACTTAATTTTTTCATGTTTATTTTGTATTTTGCAAATGTACTGAATTCATTTATTATTTTTAACAGTTTTTTTCGTGGATCCTTTAGAGTTTTCTGTGTATAAGATCATGTTGTCTGCAAAGAGGAACAATTTCGTTTCTTTCTTTTCAATTTGGATACTTTTTATTTCTTTCTCTTGACTAATTGCTCTGGTTAAGACTTACAGTACCATGTTGTGTCCTTTTCTGAATTTTAGAAAAAAAGCTTTCACCTTTTCACAGTTGACTAAGATGTTAGTTGTGGGCTTGTCATATATAGCATTTATTGTGTTAAAATACATTCCATGCCTAATTATGAAGAGGTTTTTTTATTATAAAATGATGTTAAATTGTGTTGAACAATTTTCTGCACTTATTGAAGTGATCATGTGGTCTTGTTCTTCTTTCTGCTAGTGTGATATATTATATTTATTGATTTACATTTGTTGATCCATTCTTGCATTCTTGGAATGAAACCCATTTGATCATGGAGAATGATCATTTTAACGTGCTTTTGGATTTAGTTTGCTAGTATTTTATTGAGAATTTTTGCACCAGTGTTCGTTCATCAGGCATATTGTATTGTATTTTTTTTCTGTATGTCTTTATCTGGCTTTGATATTGGCAAATTTGGTATTGCGATGATGCTGGCTTTGTAAAATGAGGTTGAAAGAGTTCTCTCCTCTTCCATATTTTGGAAGAATCTGAGAATTGGCCTTCATTATCTAAATATTTGATAGAGTTCAGCAGGGAAGCCATCAGATCCTGGGCTTTTCTTTGGTGGGAGACTTTATTATTCACTCAATTTTCCTATTATTGGTGTTAAGGTTTTCTATTTCTTCATAATTGAGTCTTGGTAGAGTACATGCATCTAGGAAAAATAAATTTTCCTATTACTTCTAGTTTGTCCAATTTGTTCGCGTATATTTTTTTTCATAATGGTCTCATGATCCTTGGTATTTCTGTTGCTTTAGTTGTAAGTCTCCTTTTTTCTTTTTTGAGTCTTCTTTTTCTGTTCTTAGTCCAAGTACAGGATTCTCAATTTTTTTTCACCAAGTCAGCTCTTTGTTTTTTAAATTTTTTCTCTTGCTTTTCTAGTCTCTATTTTACTTATTTCTGCTCTGATCTTTATTAATTTATTACACCTGCTAACTTTGGGTTTAGTTTGTTCTTGTTCTTCCAGTTCTTTGAGGTGCAACCTTAGGGGAAGGTGCTGTGAACATGGTTAAAATGACAACAAACGATTTAAAATGTTACATAAACTTAGGTGATAAAGCAGTGTCAGGTTTGAGAGGGTTTACTCCAATTTTAAAAAAAGTTGTACTGTGAGTAAAATGGTATGAAATAGTATTGCATGATAAAGAGGCATTATGCATGAAAATAAAAGTGAATTCATCCAACAAACTTCATTGCTGTCTTATTTTTTTTAATTGCCACAGCCATTTCAATCTTCAGTAAACACTATCCTAACCAGTCAGCAACCATCGACATCAAGACAAGACCCTCTACAAGCAATAAGATTATGATTTGCAGAAGCTGGGATAATTGTTAGCATTTTTAAGCTATATTTTAAATTAGAGACATACTTTTTTAATGTAGTGCTACTGCACAATTAATAGACTATTTTAAAGTGTAAACACAGCTTTCTTTTTCCTCCCAACTTTTATTTTATGTGTAGGGGTACATGTGCAGGTTTTTTATATGATTAAATTGCATGTCGTGGTGGTCTGGTGTACAGATTATTTAATCACGCAGAAAATAAGCACAGATTCCAAATAATCCTCACTGTCATCTCATCCCCCAAATGCAAGCAGACCCTGGTGTCTATTGTTCCCTTCTTCGTGTCCATATGTACACAATGTTGAGCTCCCACTTATAACTGAACACGTAATATTTGGTTTTCTGTTTCTGTATTAATTTACTTAAAATATTGGCCTCCAGCTTCATCTATATAGCTGCAAATAACATGATCTCATTTTTTTCTTTTGGCTAAATAGTATTCCATGTTGTATATGTACCACATTTTCATTATCCAGTCACTGTTGATGGTCATTTGGGTTGATTCAGTGTCTTTGTTTCTTGTGAATAGTGCTGCAGTAAATACACAAGTGTATGTGCCTTTGTGGTAGAATGCCTTTTTTCTTTGGTATATATACCCAGTAATGGGATTATTGGGTTAAATGGTAATTCTATTTTTAATTCTTTGAGAAATATTTGAATTGCTTTCCAAAGTGAATGAACTAATTTGCATTACGAATAGCAGTGTATAAGCATTCTCTTTGCCTCACAACCTTGCCAACATCTGTTACTTTTTGACTTTTTAGTAATAGCCACTCTGAGCATTGTGAGATGGTTTCTCATTGTGGTTTTTATTTCATTCTGCTAATAGTCAGTTATGTGGAACATTTTTTATATGTTCTTGGCTGTTTGTATGTCTTTTTTTTTTTCAAGAAGTGTCTGATCAACTGGGTGAGGTGGCTCATGCCTGTAATCCCAGAACTTTGGGTGGCCGAGGCGAGTGGATCACCTGAGGTCTGGAGTTCAAGACCAAACTAGTCAAGATGGTGAAATTCCATCTCAACTAAAAATACAAAAAAATTAGCTGGGTGTGGTGGTGGGCGCTTGTAACTCCAGATACTTTGGGAGGCTGAGGTAGGAGAATCGCTTGAACCCGGGAGGAGGAGGTTGCAGTGAGCTGAGATGGGGCCATTGCAGTCCAGCCTGGGCGACAAGAGTGAAACTACGTCAAAAAAAAAAAAAAAAAAAAAAAAAAAGAAGTTTCTGATCATTTCCTTTGCACACTCTTTAATGAGGTTATACATTTTTATTTTTGTTTTTGGATTTGTTTAAGTTAGTTATAGATTCTGGATATTAGATTTCTGTCAGATCGGTAGTTTGCAAATACTTTCTCCCATTCTCTGAGTCGTCTGCTTACCCTGTTGATAGTTTACTTTGCTATGTAGAAGCTCTTTAGTTTAATTAGGTCCGACTGTCAATTTTCTTTGTTGCACTTACTTTTGAGAATTTAGTCATAAATTTTCTTCCTAAGCCAATGTTGGAAGAATATTTTCTAGATTTTCTACTAGAATTTTTATAGTTTTAGATATTGTATTTAAGTTGTCAATCCATCTTGAATTAATTTTTATGTATGGTGAAATGTAGGGGGTCCACTTTCATTCTTATTCATAAGATTAGCCAGTTTTCTCAGCACCATTTATTGTATAGGGTATCTTTCCACATTTCTCATTTTTGTCCACTCTGTCAAATATCAAGTGGCTGTAGGTGTGTGGCTTTATTTCAGCGGTCTCTATTTTGATCCATTGGTATACATGTCTATTTTTGTACCACGCTGTTTTGGTTGGTGTACTCTTACAGTATAGTTTGAAGTTGGATAATGTGATACCTCCAGCTTTTTTCTTTTTGCTTAGGATTGCATTGGCTATTTGAGCTCCTTTGTCTTTCCACATAAATTTTAGAAGAGATTTTTCTAATTATGTGAAAATTTATACTAGTTATTTGATAGACATAGCACTGAAACTGTAGATTTCTTTAGGCAATTTTGACATTTTAATGATGTTGTCTCTTCTACTCAATGAACATGGGATGTTTTCCATTTATTTATGTCATCTATGATTTTTTTTTCAGCAGTGTTTTGTAGTTCCCCTTTTAGAGATTTTTATATGCTTGGTTAGATGTATCCTTAGGTATTTTAATTTATTTTAATGAGATTATTTTAATTTTGTTCTCTGATTATTATTGGTGTGTAGAAATGCTACCAATTTTTGTACATTAATATTGTATCTTGAGACTTTGCCAGATTTTGGTGTCAGGATGACACTGGTTTCATAAAATGAGTTTCATTAAAAGAGTCTCTTTTTCTCAATTTTTTGAAATAGTTTCAATGGGATTGCCACTAGCTGTTTTATATATATATATCTTGTAGAATTCAGCTATGAGTCACTCTCCTCCAGGGCTTTTCTTGGTTGGTAGGTATTTTTATTACTGAATTTCACTACTCACTCTTGGTCTGTTCATTATTTCTTTTCTTCCTAATTCAATCTTAGGAGGTTGTGTTTCCAGGAATTCATTAATATCCTCTAGATTTTCTAGTCTGTGTGCCTAGAGATGCCCATAGTAATACCTACGAATCTTTTGTATTTCTGTGAGAGCAGTGGTGATGTCACCTTTGTCATTTCTCACTGTACTTATTTGATCTTTTCTCTTTTTTTCTTTGTTAATCTAGCAAGCAGTCTATTACTCTTATTTATCCTTTCAAAAAAAAAAAGTTTACATTTTGTCAGTCTTTTGTTTTTTTATTGTTGAGTTATCTCAATTTCACTTAGTTCTGCTCTGATTTTAATTATTTCTTTTCTTCTGCTAACTTTGGATTCAATTTGTACTTGTTTTTCTAGTTTCTTTAGGTGTGGGGTAAGGTTGTTAATCTGAGATATTTCTATCCTTTTAATGTAGACTCTTAGGACTACAAACCTTCCCACTTAAAACTGCTTTTGCTGCATTCCAAAATTGTTGTGTCTGTATTTTCATTTGTTTCAAAGAATTTTTTTTATTTCTGCTTTCATTTTCTTGTTTACCCAAAAGTAATTCAGGAGCAAGTTGTTTAGTTTCCGTGTATTTGTGTGGCTTTGAGAATTCCTCTTGGCATTGGTTTCTATTTTTATTCCACTCTGGCCTGAGAAGATTCTTGATTTTTTCAGGTTTTTAAAAATTTATCGTGACTTGTGTTGATTGATCATGTGGTCAGTCTTAGAGTATGTTCCATGTGCAGAGGCGAAAGATGTATATTCTGTGTTTGTTGGGTGGAGTAGTCTGTGGATATCTATTAGAACCAAGTTGGCAAGTGTCAAATTTATGTCCAGAATTTCTTTGCTAGTTTTCTGCCTCAATAAACTGTCTAATGCTCCCAGTGGGGTGTTGAAGTCCTTGACTATTGTTATATGACTATTAAAGTCCTTTCTGAGATCTAGAAGTAAGTTTTTTAAAAGTTTGGATGCTGCATTTTTAGGTACATATATATTTAAGATAAGCAAGTCTTGTTGATTAAATCCTTTATCATTATGTAATGCCAATCTTTATTCTTTTTTACTGCTGTAGGTTTAAAGCCTATTTTACTTAATGTAAGAATAGTGAACCCTTTTCTTTTTTGTTTTCTATTTGCATCATAGATCTTTATCCACCTCTTTACTTTGAGTCTATGGGTGTCATTACATGTGAGATGGGTTTCTTGAAGACAGCAGAAGGATGGGTCTTGTTTTCTTACCCAATTTGCGCTATATCTTTTAAGTGGAGCAGGTAGGCCATGTATGTTTAAGGTTAATGTTGATATGTGAGGTTTCATTCCTATCATAATCTTGTTAGCTAGAAGCTTTGTCATCTTGACTGTGTAGTTGCTGATACAGTCTGTGGGTTATATGTTTGTGTGTGCTTTTGTGGTTATAAGTATTGTTATTTCATTTCTATATTTAGTAACCCTGTTAGTATCTAGTATAGGGCTGGTGTGGTGATGATGAATTCCCTTAGCAATTGCTTGTCTGGGAAACACTTTATTTCTCCTTCATTTATGAAGCTTAGTTTGTCAGGATATAAAATTCAGAAACGTGTAACTTTATTCTCTATTGTAGACAAATAACATTCAATGAAGATTACCCTGGCTTACATTTTTAAAAAATCTCTGACTGTATTGCACAGAATATAAATTTGAATCATGTTCTAAATATATAGTAAAGAAATATTCACTCAAATATACTTTTCAGCAATAGTGCATCTGCCTGAAAATGATGTTTAAAATGGATTGCTACTTTGTGTTATAGGGTATAATGAGAAGGAAATTTCAAATTTACAAGATTTTGTGTTTATTTTTGTTCTCCATCTTGAAGTATAGAGAAGCGAATTCCTCCACATTCTTTCAGCACTAAGTACATTGATTAGCTCAGAGTTTCTAAGTATTCTTGGCCTCATTTCAGAATTCGGTAGTACTTAAAGCCACAAATGCCAAATCTGTGTCAGTTTCTTTAATGCAAACACATGTGCAAAAACAAGAAAGATAATGCAGAGAGGCTCAAGACCAGGAAAAGAAGGAAGAAATTCTAGCCTGCATGTTTATGAATTAATCCAAATCCAAAATACTTCAGAGCAGGGCAAAGCTCCAAAATATTTTGATTGCGTATCTGACCCTCCCTACCCTCTGCACACACACACACACACACACACATACACACACACACACCCCAACATGCTTCTGATATTAATTGCTAAACTAAGGGTTGTTATTTTTCTTTCTTTAATCCATGTTTCCATGACTAAGTATTAATTTGTTTCATTTTATGTATATACCCTATTAAGCTATAAAAATAAGTGATATATACTTTATTTCACTTCTCTTTGCTGGTCATTATCTTAAAGCACTGATTCTCATATTTGACCTTTTTTTTTATCATTTTCTAGAATTCATTGGTGTATCCTTACCCATGTATAATCTTCTTCTATCTAAAACATAGACCTTGAACTCCACTTCATCTAATACAAGGTAAATGGTCATTTTTTGTTATTAGTTTATGAATGTGAAAAGAGAAAATTAACATCTTAGTATATTATCTTAATAACACCTATAAAAATATATAACATTCGGTAATACTAACATATCTTTCTATCTGCATTTTGAAAAGAAATACTAAATATCTAAGAAGGGAATAACATTTTTCTAAGTGCCCCATTATATCAAAATACATTTGAGCCTTCATCAAATCAATTAAGTATCTGACATGAAATGAAAATGCCACAATCAAGTAGAAATTTAACTCAGAGAAGAAAGGTCAAGTCTTTTAGATAAGCAAAACTATTAAATAATTTTTCCTGAACTTGTATCAGGAACATAAAAAACTTTTAGAAAAAAGAAATTGTGGTATATTAGCTCGCAGGAGATAGTAATAGCAAAATGTCCTTAAGAAAATGTTAATGAAATGATTATATAAATTCTAAGACAAAGAAAGATATTTATTACCACAACCTGTCTTTGGTTTGTTCATATAATATGTGAATAATTTTGTGTAAGTAGGGACTATTAGCCAGTATTTATGATTGTTCTATTCTTCTGGGAATAGAAGCAATATAAAACTGACATCAACTGCTGCTTATCTCCAATTATATAAAATGTTGTAGCATTGTTTCAGTGTGTACATGTGTCGTAAATACGGATAGAAAGATCATATTGCACTTTATTCCAAACGATGAAATAAAATTTAAGTCAAAATGCATATTTTAAAGAGATAGTTCTTTACTTTTAATAAAATTGTTTGAGTTATTATACTTACTAGAGTTTCATTTCTGTACTTTATGCTCTGTTTTTAAGAGGTGTGGTAGAAACTAAAAATCAGTCAATTTCTTTTATAGCATGTGCCATCCAAACAAGATTTCAAAAAGATCAGGCATGTGAGTTTCAATGAAAAAGTTGTGTCTTCACATATATATGTGAAGCCATATATAAAGAGTCATATATATATTTATATCTATAATATGAATCATAACATTTAATTGTTATAAAATATACATAATATAAAGTTCACCATTTAACTATTTTAAATCATGTTTATTAGCATTAATTCCATTCACAGTTTTGCAATCATCACCACTATCTAGTTTAATAATTCTTTTATTACCCCTAAAAGATTTCCTTTACGCAATAAGAAATTACTTCCTATTTTCTCCTATTCCATTCTCTGGCAACCACTAATCTGCTTTCTGTCTTTAATGATTTGCTGTTTTTGATTCCACATAAATTGAATCATACAATATGTGGCCTCTTGTGTCTCTCACTTAGCATAATGTTTCCAGGGCACATCTGTGATTAGGATGTATTAGTATTTCATTTCTTTTTAGGTCTGAAAAATATTCTATTGTATGAATAGACCAGATTTTATTTATCCACTTATCAGCTGATAAACATTTGGGCTATTTCCACCTTTTGGCTATTGTGAAGAGTGCTGCTTTGAAACACTGACCAAGATTAACAAATCTATTACTTTTCAGTGCTAACCAGTGAGGGGGAGAACTGTTAAGTTATAAGAGTATCGAAATAATATTATAGTACTATATAACAGGAGAGAGATTCAGCATCCAAATTTTGAATGTCAAGGAAGATTCCCAGAAAATAATGAAATAAATGCTTAGATATGAGGGATAATTTACACTGGTAAATTTTATATAGAAATATGGGATCACATTTTGGGCATACATCACAGTAACCTCAGACTCTTGGGCCACAAGAGGATGACATTTGGAATAAATTTATGTAATCTTAATGTGAACAAAGAATCTATGTGTGGAAATCATGAAACGTAAAGGGACTGAAAATATGCAGCCTGTTAAGCACATATGGACTTTAACCTAAGAAAAAGAAGCACATGCTGCCTTTATCAAAAAATAGAAAGCTGGAAATTACACCACTCACAATGCAAGAATAAGAAACATGCCAGGTTATGGTTTGAATAAATTCACTAGATAATTGAAGTTACAGGGCAACCAAGTAGCATAAATATATATGAAAAACATTGGTCCCTCCAAAAAGAGAGCAAATATAAGCACTGGGTCTCTGTGCTCTGTGGTAGAGCACAGGAGAAATAAAAGTCAAAATAGGAATTGATAGAAAACTTCTTCAAACTGATAAAGTCACTGGACCTACAGCTAACATTATACTTAATGATTAAATTTAATGATTAAACTCACTTCTTTCTCATGAAGTTTAGGAAAAAGACAAGATGTCAACTCTCACCATTCCTATTCAACATGATACTGGATTTCCTACCAGTGCTGTAAGGTAAGTAAAATAAATAAAAGACATACAGTATATAGAGAAAGAAATAAAAAGTTTTCAATTCAAGGAAGGTATGACTATTATAATGAACATTTTAAGGAATCTATAAAAAGCTAATAGCACTATTCAATGAATCCAACAAAACCTTAGGGTACAAAAATGTCAATCATGTTTAAATAACCTCATGAGAAACAGTTGAAAATGAAACTAACAAACTCATATCATATATAAAATAGTACAATTATAGAATACTTTCATATGTATCCAACAAAATATGTTCAACTACTATGTCATTAAAATACAAGATACTGATGAAAGATGTCAAAGAAGATCCACATAAATGAAACAATGCAATGTGTTTGTATGTCAGAAGACTTAGTAATTTTAAGATGTGTATTTCTCCCCAAATATTCAGACAGATTATTTATCAAAATGAACAAGTTAATTCTAAATGTATGAAAATGGCGAATGAGCCAGAGTAGCCAATACAATTTAGGAAACAAAGAACACAGTTGGAAGACTCAACTACCTGATTTCCAAACTTATTATAAAGTAAACAGCAGTTCAGATGATACAGTAATGGCAAAATTAAAGACATGTAGATATGTTTAAGAAAAGACAGTGAAGAAAGAGATGAACATACACACATAGAGACAGATAGAAAGAGACGATACATAGTCCTTTTATTTTATTCTAAGGCACAAAGAAAGTTGGATGGGGAAAAGATCGTCTGTTCAAAAACAATCAAATACACATACGCAAAAAATAAAAAAAAATTTTAAAAACTTTGACCCATACTTCATACGAATTTTTTAAAACTCAAGAAGGCTATTATACATTTATATAAATGTATTTTTTAAATGTATTTTAAAACTTCTAGAAGAAAATAAAAGACAAAATATTTGTAACTTTACCTTCAGTAATTTTTTAGATATCAGCAATAATATGATTTATTAAAAAATAGATAAATATGCCACATTCAATCTAATATCTTTTGCTTTTCAAAACATCCTGTTGGAAAAATGAAAAGACAAGCCAAATTCTTGGATAATATATTTTCAAAGTACATAGCTGATAAATAACTTGTATCTATAGAATATACGACTTCTCAAAACTCAATCATAAGAAAAAAAAAAAATCTCACCAAAACCATAGGCAAAATATTTAAATAGATATTTTATCAAAGAATATATCTATAGATGTCAAAAACACACATAAAAAGATATGCACGCCATTTTACATTAGAAAAATAAACGTAATTACAAAGCATAAGAAAGTACTATCACACTTAGAATAGATGAAAGCAAATATATTTGACAATACCAATATCTGGCAAGAATGTAGAACACTTGAAACACTTATACATTGCTGTTGAAAATGCAAAATGGTAGAGAAAACTCCTAAAAGAATTTTAAAAATTCTTCCAAAGTTAAACATACATCTACAATATGACCCAGTTTTCCCAATTATAGAAATTTATTGATCAGAAATGAAACTCAGGTAGGCACAGTGGCTAATGCCTGTAATCCCAGCACTTTGGGAGGCTGAATCGGACAGATTACTTGAAGTTAGGAGTTCAAGACCAGCCTGGACAACATGGTGAAACCTCATCTCTACTAAAAGTACAAAAATAAGTTGGGCTTGGTGGCGCCTCCTGGCTACTCGAGAGACTGAAGCAGGAGAATTGCTTGAACCCAGGAAGTGCAGGTTGCAGTGAGCCAAGATCATGCCACTGCACTCCAGCCTGGGTGACAGAGCAAGACAGAAAGAAAACAAAGAAAGAGAAGGAAGGAAGGAAGGAAGGAAGGAAGGAAGGAAGGAAGGAAGGAAGGAAGGAAGGAAGGAAGGAGGGAGGGAGGGAAGGAACGAAAGGAAAGGAAAGGAAAGGAAAGGAAAGGAAAGGAAAGGAAAGGAAGAAAGAAAGAAAAGAAGGAGTAGGTTAGAAGAAAGTAAAGAGAGAAAGAGAGAGAAAGAGAGAGAGAGAAGGAAGGAAGGAAGGAGGGAAGGAAGGAAGGAAGGAAAGAAGGAAGGAAGGAAGGAAAGAAGGAAGGAAGGAAGGAAAGAAGGAAGGAAGGAAAGAAAGAAGGAGGGAGAGAGGGAGGGAGGGATGGAAGGAAGGAAGGACGGAGGGAAGGAAGGAAGGAAGGAAGGAATGAAGGAAGGAAGGAAGGAAGGAAGGAAAATCATGTTCATTCAAAAATTTAAACACAAACATATATTGTGGTTTTATTCCTAAATGTTCAAAGCTTTTGCCATAGTAAATTTAGACTGTTATAACAGAAATTCATAGACTGGGGAGCTTAAACAAAGGTTTATTTCTCATAGTTCTAGAGACTGGAAAGTCCAAGATCAATGCACCAAAAGATTCTGTGTCTGATGAAGCCATGTTTTCTGTATCTAACATGTCAGAAGAAAGGAGAGATATCTTTCTTGGATCCCTCTTATAAGGCACTAATGCCATTCATGAGAGTGCCCCCTTCATGATCTAATCATTTCCCAATGGCTTCATCCCTTAATGCCATCACATTGGAGGTTAGGATTTCAACACAAATTCTGAGCAGATACAACCATTCAGCCCATTACACCTGGCAACAATTCAAGTGCCTTTTCATAAAAGAATAAACACAAACTTTGGCAGGGCGCGGTGACTCACGCCTGTAATCCCAGCACTTTCGGAGGCCCAGGCGGTCAGATCATGAGGTCAGGAGATCAAGACCATCCTGGCTAACACGGTGAAATTCCGACTCTACTAAAAATCCAAAAAAAAAAAAAAAAAAATTAGCCCCGCCTGGTGTTGGGTGCCTGCAGTCCCAGCTACTCCGGAGGCTGAGGCAGGAGAATGGCGTGAACCCGGGGGGCGGAGCTTGCAGTGAGCCGCGATCGCACCACTGCACTGCAGCCTGGGCGACAGAATGAGACTCCGTCTCAAAAAAACAACAACAAAAAAATAGAATAGACACAAACTTTGTGATACTTCCTAGTAATGGAATACTACTTAGCAATAAAAAAGGAACAAGATATTGATTTATACAATCACATGGACGAATCTCCTATGCATTATTCCAAGTTAAAGAGGTCACACTCAATCATTTACATTTTGAATAATTCTACTTATATGGCATTCTGGAAGAGTCAAAAGTATTGGGATAGGAAATAAACAAAATGGTGCACATAACTGAGGTTGTTGTTGATTTCAGTATAAAGGAGCATAACAGCATTCTGAGGGATAATGAAACTGTTTTACATATTAATTTTGGTTTTAGCAACATAAGTGCATGCGAATTTAAAACCCGTAGCATGATCCGCTAAAAAATAAAGTTTGTTTATTTACCAAAGTAAATGTGACCTCAATAAACCTGTTCAAAAATAAAGAAAAAAATGCCATTGAAAATGAAGTGAACTGTGTATTTGTAGGAAGGTTTTTTTTTTTTTTTTTTTTTTTTTTTTTCTTTTAAGAGTATTTCCTTGATAATGTAAATAATTTGTTTAGGAGTGAGTCTGAGTGAAATAAGACTTTCAGTTTCTGATCAGGGTAGAGCAGTGGCCAGAAGAATCATATATTAAGATCAGAGGGTGAAAACAGAAACCATGAGTATAGATGCACAATTTGAAGTCCCTTTGTGATATCCAAGTGAAGATATCAGTTATGTAATTAGATATTTAACTTGTTGGCTTAGAGACTTGCAAATTTTACATTTAGATTTAAGAATTGTCAGTATGTATTAAGTAAAGCCATTGATTTCCCAATCATTAAATTTATTACCTTTTTATTTACCTGACTTGCATTTGTCACCGTTACTATAAACAAGTATAACACACAGATGCAGTGTCATAATCTATATAAAATTGGTATTAATAACCACACGTGCTTCCCAGGAGGATGGATGTGTAAATGCTTTTAGCATACTAGCACAACTTGGATTTAGAATTAGCTAGGGGAACCCTTGACTGTGGTTATTAATGACGTTTGGGTGGACATGGAAAAGACAAGCCCTTCCACTTAGGAGAAGTGAGCATGAAGTCCAAGATAGAAAACTGAGATTTCAGAATTTTGAGGCTTCTCACTGTCACTATTTGGCATCATGATGTTGCCTCAGATTGTAATGGCTAACAAGAAAGTAGAAACACCGAGGGCATATTTTAGGTACTTGGGCTGATAAATCTGGTTTATTGTGGCTGCAACAGTTCTATTTTTTTCTCTCTCTGTTTTTTATTAATCCAATTATCTGATTTACATTTTAATCAGAAAGAGTCAAAATAAGCTATCTTTAAAACACTTTATATTGATCCCAGGGAGTGATCTCAGAAAGATGGCAAAATAGAAAGTCCCACCCTTGTTTCTCCACAGAAACACAGATTTAACAGTGATCAATGAACCAAGGTATCTGTATGAGATGTGCATATTCATTGAAGAAGTTGCAGTGCTGTAGATAGGTACAAAACTGAGAACAGCCACATTGAAATGGATAAGAGGAGCAATTTTACTGTACCTGCATTAGCCTCTCTCCTAAACCAGTGCAGCTCAGCACTGAGAAAGATCACCTAAACATGCGACTTCTCACTTGGGGAAATAGAGAGAGCAGAGCATGTGTCCAAGCACAGCGCTGCCTGAAAAAACAGTTTCATTCCTTACAGAGTACTGATGGAAACTGTGTTGTTTGAACAACGAGGAGTAGGTTAGAACAAAGTAAAGGGACAAGTGACTTGCCGAAGGCTGCATGACTTGATGAGATTGGGGGGAAAAAAACAGAATTTGAGGCTTCACCCCAGTAAGTGAGGGAAAGGAGTGTCTCCAGTTATAGTCTGTGGCACAGCAGCCAAATACTAGAGAGAGCAAAAGATTATAGAGCTTTTTTAAAAAGTAAATTGTACTAATTATTTTCTTTTTAAAAGAAGGAAAACTACATGCACTGTCTAAAGAAGGCATATCCATAGAAAAGATTTGCAATGTTCCAAGAATCTCTAGCCAGATGACTCGGGAAAGTTCTTCACTGTAGAAGTCAGTCTGTAACGACTTGGGTGACTATCTGTTTCTTCAAGTAAATGGATACCAATGCAGAGATAAGAAACATAAAAAATAAGAGAAATGTTAGCCTATCAAAAGAACAAAGTAAGTCGAATTAAAAAATGAATAAAATGAATTACCTGAAAGGATTTAAACATAATCATCTTAAAGAAGCTTAGTGAGCTATAAGAGAACACAGAGAAAAAACAAAATGGAATCACAAAAACAATGCATGAAGAAAATGAGAATATCAACAAAGAAGCTGAAGAATATAAAAACAGAATTAAAAATTTACTAGAGGGAGTCACTGCATGTGATGGTTGGAATTTTTATCTACTCTAAAGATCATGTTAAAATATAATCCCTAACGTGGAAATATGTATTTTTTTTTAATTTTTAAAACACATTTGTTTGAAATAAATGAGCTTTGTTCATACCGCCTCTCTGTTCTATTTTCCCTAACAACTACCAGTTCTGTTCTCTTTACATATTGCCCCTATTTTTAATGATAACTATTTTACAGGGATGACAATTTTTCCCCTACCTCCAAAAAAATCTGCACATCCAACTCATACAAACATAGATGACAACATTTTAATATAAAGTGACTGTGCAATGAATTTTCATCTCCTAAATAATAGAGACACCTCTGTCTGAAAAAGTGGATATGAGAGGATGTCTCCAAAGATGAAGGACACTGTTGGTTTCCAGACAGAGCAGCCTTGCTCAAGGGAACCATAAGACTTAGCCAATTGACGAGAATTCTTTTGGTCATTTTGTTCATAACTTCCACTCCATTTAGGACATTATTGCATCCTCTGAATGATCAGCTGTACTCTCAAAGCTCCTCAGCTACAGCAAATTCATGACGTTTTCAGCTTGCCTTTGTGCACAAAGCAGCCCTCAGTGAATGTTTGTATAATAAACGAATGATGAAAGAATGATTGGAGAGTGTAAGGGAGCCTCCCACCATTAATTACAGTATTTTGCCATAATACAAATTCTCCCACATGCATTTCTATCGGTCCAGCATATTATTACTTATATTTAGTTAGCCTGCTTGTAGGATGAGAAAATACAAAAGGTATGATAAATGATCTAAGATGCCTGCAGCTTAATAATTTATTTGTCCTTTCACATTATTTAAGAGATTACCAATGCAAGATGTAGGGCTCTCTTAAGGAATTACACATTCTCAGTGCACTGAATGTTTACAGGAAATTAAGAATAAAACTTTTTTAAAATTACAAATGCAATATTACTGTTGGTGATTATTTTGTGCCAACCAGGAAATAATTGATCTAATTAAACCTACCTGATTGCCAACCAGAAACCTAGGCCTACCATACTTAAGAGATTTGACAGGTAGGGCCTTTAAGAAGTAATTGGATCATAATGGCAGAGCCCTCATGAATGGATTAGTCTACTCATGGTTTAATGAATTAAGAATTCATGAGTTAATAGATTAATGGCTGTGATTAGTGTGGCTCTGGTGCCTTTTTTAATTTTTAATTTTTATGGTTATAGAGTAGGTATATATATCTGTAGGATACATGAGCTATTTTGATACAGTCATGTAATGCAAAAAAAATGAAATCATGGAGAATGGGGTATCCATCTCCTTAAGTATTTATTGTTTTTGTGTTAGAAACAATCCAATTGTATTCTTTTAGTTTTTTTTAATGTACAATTAAATTATGATTGACCATAGTCACCTCGTTGTGCTATCAAATACTAGGTCTTATTCTTTTATTATTTTTTACCCGTCCTACTTCCTTTCTACCACCCCACTACCCTTCCCAGTCTCTGTTAACCATCCTTCTACTCTCTATCTATATGAGTTTAATCATTTTGATTTTTAGATCCCATAGATAAATGAGAGCATGTGATGTTTGTCTTTCTGTGCCCTACTTACTTCACTTGACATAATGATCTCCAGTTCTATCAACGTGGTTGCAAATAACAGACTTTCATTCCATTTGAAAGCTGACTAGTATTCCATAGTATATAAGTATCATATTGTCTTTATCCATCCATCTGTTAATGGATACGTAAGTTGCTTCAAAATCTTAGCTATTGTGAACAGTGCTGCAACAAACATGGGAGTGCAGATAGCTCTTCGATACACTGATTGTCTTTCTTTTGGATATACACCCAGCAGAGGGATTGCTGGATCATAGAGTAGCTCTATTTTTAGTTTTCTGAGGAAACTCCAAACTGTTCTGCATTGTGCTTGTACAAATTTTGCATTCCCACCAACAGCATACAAGTGTTTCCTTTCTCCATATCCTCCCCTGAATTTGTTATTGCCTGTCTTTTGGATAAAAACCCTTTTAACTGGGGTGAGATAAAAACTCATTGTAGTTTTGATTAGCACTTCTCTGATGATCAGTGATGCTGAGCAGTTTTTAACATGTCTTCTTGTCATCTGTATGTCTTCTTTTGAGAAATAGTTGTTAAAATCTTTGGCCCATTTTTTGATCGGTTTCTTAGATTTTTTTCCTTTGGAGTTGTTTGAGCTCCTAATATATTCTGGTTATTCATCTCTTGTCAAAGGGGTAATTTGCAAATATTTTCTCCCATTCTGAGAGTAGTCTCTTTACTTTGTTGACTGTTTCTTTTGCTGTGCAGAAGGTTTTTAACTTGATGTGATCCCGTTTGTCCATTTTTGCTTTGGTTGTCTGTGCTTATGGGAGATTACTCAAGAAATTTTTGCCTAGACTAATGTCCTGGCGATTTTCTCACTGTTTTCTTGTAGTGGTTTTGTAGTTTGAGGTCTTAGATTTAAGCCTTCAACACATTTTGATTATATTTTCATATGTGGCAAGAAATAGGGATCCAGTTTAACTCTTCTGCATATAGCTAACCAGTTTTATCAGCAACGTTTATTGAAAAGACTGTTTTTGCCCCAGTGTATGTTCTTGGCACTTTTGTCAAGAGTTCACTGTAGGTGTATGGATATTTGTGAGTTCTCTATTCTGTACCATTAGTCTGTGTCTGTTTTTATGCCACTATGATGCTGTTTTGTTTACTATAGATCTCTGTAGTATAATTTGAAATAATGTAATGTAATTCCTCCAGTATTGCTCCTTTTACTTAGGATAGCTTTGGCAATATGAGACTTTTATAGTTTCATTTAAATTTTAGGATTTATTTTCTATTTCTGTGAAGAATGTCATTGGTATTTTGACAGAGATTGCATTGACTCTAGATTGCTTTGTGTAGTATGGACATTTTGACAATATTGATTCTTTCACTCCATGAACATGAAATCTTTTGCCATTTTTTGATGTTCTGTTCAATATCTTTCACCGATATTTTGTAGTTTTCATTATAGATGTCTTTCACTTCTTTGGTTAATTTCCAGGTATTTAATTTTACATGTGCTATTGTAAATGGGATTTTTTTATTTCTGTTTCAGATTATTCACTGTTTTATATGGATACACTACTGATTTTTGTGTGTTGAGTTTGTATCCTGCAACTTTACTGAATTTGTTTATCAGCTCTAATAGTTTCTTTTTGTGTGTGAAGTCTTTAGGTTTTTCCAAATATAAGGTCATATCATCTGCAAAGAAGGATATTTGACTTCTTCCATTCCAATTTGGATGCCTTTTATATCTTTCTTTTGTCTGATTAGTCTAGCTAGGACATCCAGTACTATGTTGAATAACAGTGGTGACAGTGGGCATCCTTGTCATGTTCCAGATCTTAGGAAAAGACTTTTAGTTTTTCCCCTAGCCATGGATCTGTTGTATATGACTTTTATTATGTTGAGATTTGTTCCTTCTATCCCTAATTGTTTTAGGGTTTTTACAATGAAGGAATGTCAAATTTTATCAAATGCTTTTTCAGCATCAATTGAAATGACCATGTGGTTTTTATCTTTCATTCTGCTGATGTGATGTATGACATTGATTAATTTGCATATGTTGAACTATCTTTGCCTCTCAGGGATAAATTCCACCTAGTCATGATGAGTGACCTTTATAATGTATTGTTGAATTTAGTTTGCTAGTATCTTGTTGAGGATTTTTGCCTCAATATTCATCAGATATTGGCCTGTAGTTTTCTTCTTTTGATGTGTCTTTGTCTGGTTTTGATATCAGGGTAATACTCATCTGGTAGAATGTGTTTAAGGTATTCCCTCCTCCTCTAATTTTCAGAATATTTTGAGTAGAATTGGTATGAGTTCTTCTTTAAACATTTGGTAGAATTCAGTAGTGAAACCATCAGATCCCAGACTATTCTTTACTGGGACACTTTATTACAGCTTCAATCACATTACTTGTTATTAGTCTGATCAGGTTTTGGTTGTCTTCACGGTTTAATCTTGGTAAGTTGTATGTGTCTAGGAATTTGTCCATTTCTTCTAGATTTTCCAATGTATTGGCATATAGTTGCTCATGGTACCAACTAATGATCCTTTGAATTCTGGCAGTATCAATTGTAATGTCTCATTTTTCATTTCTGATTTTATTTATTTGGATCTTGCCTCTTTGTTCTTAGTCTGGCTAAAGGTTTGTCTTTTTTATCTCTTCAAATTCAACTTTTTGTTTTATTGATCTTTTGTATTGTTTTCATCAATCTCATTTATTGTTGCTCTTATCTCTATTATTCCTCCTCTTCTACTAATTTGGGTTTGGTTTCCTCCTACATTTCTAGTCATCTAAGATGCATTGGATTGTTTATTTGAAAATTTTCTTCTTTTTTGATGTAGACACTTATAACTATAAACTTCACTCAGTACTCTTTTTTTGCTGTATCCTATAGGTTTTAATATATTATGTTTCCATTATCCTTTGTTTCCAGAAATTTTTCAATTTTCTTCTTAATTTATTCATTGACTCACAGGTCTTTCAGAAGCATATTGCATATAATTTCCATGTATTAGTATAGTTTCTTAAATTCCTCTTATTTATTTATAGTTGTATTTCATTGTGGTCAGAGACTATATTTGGTATTATTGCAATTGTTTTGAATGTTTTGAGACTTGTTTTATGATCTAACACATGGTCTATCCTTGAGAATAATTCATGTGCTGAGGAAAATAATGTATATTCTGCAGCCATTCAATAAAATGTTGTGTATTTATTATATCTATTTGGTCTATAGTGCAGATTAAGTTTGATGTCTCTTTGTTGACTTTTTTTTGTCTGGAAGATCTGTCCAATGGTGATTTTTTAAAAGAGAAAGAGAGACCTTAACTAGCTCACTCAACTACCTCACCATGTGATGTGATGTGCCACCTTGGTACTCTGCAAGGAGTTCCCATCAGCAAAGAAGGCTTTCACCAAATGCAGCCCCTCAACCTTGCACTTCTCAGGTTCTGTAACTATGAGAAAGAAATTTCTTTTCTTTGTAAATTGCCCAGTTTGGGGTATTCTGTTGTAAGCAACAGAGGATGGACTAAAACGTAATCTGACTTGAGAAGGAATCCGTTAACTAGGAAAATAGGTTATTAGAAATTGTCTAGTCAGAAAAGGAAAAAAAAACAAAACAAAACAAAGAGTGAAGAAAACCTAAAGGACTTATGGCACACTATTAAGTGGAACAATGTATACATCGTAGGAGTCCTTGAAAGAGAATACATATTGAAAACACACACACACACACACACACACACACACACACACCCCAGAATGGCTACTTTTAAAAAAATAATTTTTGAAAACTCCACACCTAAGGAATCTGAAATGGGCATCCAGACTCATAAAGCCCAAAAACTCTGAAGTAGGTTAAACCCAAATAAGTCTAAATACTAAAAATACTAAACTGAAATTGTCAAAAGTCAAAGATAAAAAAGAAGTTTGAAAGCAACAAGAGAAAAATATTTGTCATGTATAAGGAAGCCTCCATAAGACTCTCAGTAGATTTCTCAGCAGATATCTTGCAGGTCAGAAGAAAGTGGTACATATATTCAAAGTGCTAAAGAAAAACAAACAACAAAAAATACCACATTAGGGAAAACTGTCTCTCAAAATGAAAGAGAGATAAACACTTTCCCAGACAAAGACTAAGGAAGTTTATCAACACTAGACTTGTCTCAAAAAAATTTTAAAGGATGTCCTTCAAGTTGAAACAAAAGAATGCAACACAAATGTATACGAAGTACAAAACTCACAGGTAAAAATGAACATATATAAACAAATACAGAATACAGTAATACTAAAATGGTAGGATAAATCACTTAATTATGATACAAAGTTAAAAAACAAAAGTATTTGGAATAACTGCAATAACAAGTATATGTTAAGGCATACACTATGAAAGAATATAAATTGTGACAGTAATAACAAAGTGTAAAGGGAAAATATAAGAGTAACATTTTTGCATGAGATTGAAGTTAACCTGTTATTAGCTTAAAATAGACTACTATAGCTAAAATATATTTTATGTAAGCTTCATGGTGAAAATATCTACAAAAATATACAGAGAAAACAAAAATGATTGAAGGCATATCACTGCAAAAAAAAAAAATCGATGTATCACAAAGGAAGTCAACAAGAGCGAAATAAAAGGGACAAAGGAACTAGAAAACTGACAATTAACAAAGTGGCAAAAGGAAGTTTCTCCATATAAATAATTGTTATAAATGTAATTTCTTAAACATTTGTTGAATCAGAAGACATAGATTGGGCCAGGCGCCGTGGCTCACGCCTGTAATCCCAGCACTTTGGGAGGCCGAGGAGGGCGGATCACAAGGTCAGGAGATCTAGACCATCCTGGCTAACATGGTGAAACCCCGTCTCTACTAAAAATACAAAAAATTAGCTGGCGTGGTGGCACATGCCTGTAGTCCCAGCTGCTCGGGAGACTGAGGCAGGAGAATAGTTTGAACCCAGGAGGCAGAGGGTGCAGTGAGCCAAGATCGCACCACTGCACTCCAGCCTGGACGACAGAGCAAGACTCCATCTCAAAAAAAAAAAAAAAAAAAAGAAAAGAAAAGGAAAAAAGAAAAGGCGTACATTGGCTAAATGGAGTTTGAGAAAAAGATACAACATGGTGTCTACTAAAACTCACTTTAGATCTGAGGACACACATAGCCTGATAATGACAGGATACAAATATATAGTCCATAAAAATGATAACCAGGAAAGCAGGGTTGGTTATCCTTATATTAGACAAAGTAGACATTAAGTCAAAAATTTTCAGAAGAAACAAGAAGAAATCTATTAAAAAAGAAGGCCCTCACCAGACACCTAAACTGCTCAGACCTTGATCTTGGACCTCCAAGTTCAAGATCTTTGAGAAATACATTTCTGTTGTTTATAAGTCACTCAGTCTATGACATTTTGTCATGGCAGCCTGAACAGAATGTGACACTTCCAAACTCATCTGTGAGGACAGCATTACCCAGATACTAAAACCAGATAAGACCAGTACAAAAAACAAAACAAAACAAAAAATAACTGAGCAATTTTCCTGATACATATGGAAGCAAAATCTTCATTAAAACACTAGCAAATCAAATACGATAACATTTTAATAGGCTTATACACCAACACCAAGACCGATTTATCTCTGAGCTGCAAGATGTTTTAACATGTTCAATCCAAACAAAATGATACACCACCTTAACATAATGCAAAATAATAAATCATGTGATTGCCTCCATAGATGCAGAAAAATATTTGAAAAAAATTAACATATTGGTCATAATAAAACTTTCTATAAACTAGGTATAGAAGAAATTTACCTCAAAATAATGAAAGCCAAGTATGACAAGCCCACAGCTAACATCATTCAAAATAGTGAAAAATTGAAAGCTTGTTCTCCAAGACCAGGAACAGACAAGGGTGCCCACTCCAAACACTTCTATTTCCCATAGTACCAGAAGTCCTAACCAAAGAAATTACCAAGAAAAAGAAATAAAGGACATCTAAATTTGAAAGAAGAGACAATTTCTGCGTGTTGATGACATGACTTATATATTTAAAGAAATAAAGACTCCATCAGAAAAAAAGAACTAATAAAAAAGGCAAGGTTGTAAGATACTAAATCAGGGTACAAAAATCAGTCAAGAAAATGGCATCACCAAAATGGCAGAGTAGAAGTCATCTTGTCCACCTTTCCCTTCAGAAAACCGAAAACAACTATTCAGTGCCATTATCCCAAGGAATATCCCAGAACTCAAAATAGACAGTTATGATCCTTGGGGCCAAGGGGAAGTGAAAAAAACTGCAAGCAGACAGTAAGTGAAACAGATCCCTATAACCACAACAACCCTTTTCCAAACTGGCAGAAAACATGCTGAAAAGATACCCTGGACTAGTGGTTTCTACAATGGAAAAAAAGAGATCAAGGCAGGCATACATCTTCCCCTCTGCAGGTTTCCTCATGGGACCAACTGTTTTTGTCTTAATGCATGAGAAGCAGAAACCAAATCAGACTGGCTGTTCAGCATCACCACACTGCAGGAAGCATGCTCCATGGGTCTTCTGACACAAAGATCACAATACACGTGGTGTCCCTTTACTTTTCTTTACAGAAAACCTCTGGTTGAAATTTGTGTTGTATCCAACGCAACCTATGGAATGGGAGAAAATTTTTGGAATCTATCCATCTGACAAAGGTCTAATATCCACAATCTACAAGCAAAACACAACCACATCAAAAAGTGGGCAAAGAATATGGACAGACACTTCTCAAAAGAAGACATTTATGCAGCCAACAAACGTGAAAAAAAAGCTTATCATCATTGATCATTAGAGAAATGCAAATCAAAACCACAATGAGATACCATCTCATGCCAGTTAGAATGGCGATCATTAAAACGTCAGGAAATAACAGTTGCTGGCAAGGATGAAGAGAAATAGGAACACTTTTACACTATTGGTGGGAGTTTAAATTAGTTCAACCATTGTGGAAGATAGTGTGGTGATTCCTTAAGGATCTAGAACCAGAAATACCATTTGACACAACAATCCCATTACTGGGTATATACCCAAAGGATTTTAAAACATTCTACTATAAAGACACATGCACATGTATGTTTATTGCACCACTATTCACAATAGCAAAGACTTGGAACCAACCCAAATGCCCATCAACAATAGACTGGATAAAGAAAATGTGGCACATATATACCATGGAATACTATGAAAAAAATATGAAAAGATGAGTTCACGTCCTTTGCAGGGACACGGATGAAGCTGGAAACCATCATTCTCAGCAAACTAACACAGGAACAGAAAACCAAACACCGCATGTTCTCACTATAAGCGGGAGTTGAACAATGACAACACATGGACACAGGGAGGGGAACATCACACACTGGGGCCTGTTGGGGGTTGGGGGCTAGGGTAGGGTTAGCATCAGGAGAAATACCTAATGTACGTGATGGATTGATGGGTGCAGCAAACCACCATGGCACATGTACACCTATGTAACAAGCCTGCACATTCTGCACATGCATCCCAGAACATCCCGGTATAATAAAATAAATAAATAAAAAGAAATTTTTAAAAAAGAAATATTTGTTGTATCTAAAATACCTTGATAAATCATGTATTGACTCTTGCTGTGCATTACTCTAAATTTAATGTTTGCTAGACAAGGAATATGAAATTACTAAGCAATATAGAATTATTGAATTTTGAGTTCTCTATTTGAGGATATCAAGAAATATTATCTCCCTATTGTTTCTTTCATCATTTTGTAAGAGGGTATTTTATTATTACAATTGTCAATTTTGAAAAGTAGATCCAAAAGTTTTCTTCTTATATCCCAGTATTTACCAGATAGTTCTTTATTGTTTGTGTTATAAGTGAGAATACATAACCGTGACATTTATATATCTTTAGGAAGAATATGCCATTTAAGCAGTACAGTGTAGTATGTCACAAACTAACAATATCATCTGCTTTTTAAGAGAAAACATTTAGGTTGTCTTATGCAATTTAAAGTTTTCAGTATATTATCATTATCAAGCATGAAGGGTATTGTTTAGAAATGTTTATTTTTCAGCCAAATAGAATCAAACTAAATGCAGGTATTTTATGCTCCATAAAGTAATTTAGGAAATTACTTAGCAAACACATTTTCATCAATGTTACAATTCAAACCATTTCATGGCATTTGCATTTGCAATTCAATTCTCATAAAAGCAAACTACAAAACCACAAATCACTGGTCCACTAAGTAGTACCTGGATATGGGAATAGCAACACTTAATGCATTCTGCAGATTGCTGGACTGCAGTAAGCCAGGTACTCCTTTGTACTTCAGACTCTTTGCAAATTATAGGATTACAATTGTTTGTGTTTGGCTGTTTGTATTTTGTTAAGAGTGGAAGAGAAAAAGAGTGTGAGAAAAAGAGAAAGATAAAATTTTCCTAGTCCATATGAAATAAAGAGAACTATAAAATAATTTAAATAAAAAACAATAAAATTAATAAAATAATTTCAATAAAAAATAATTTAAAAATGAAGCTATGTGTCTAACATCTTATTAAGACTCTTCTACTAAGGTTTCCTCTAGTCTCTCTCAGAAATGCCGGCAGAATGATCTCATTTTCTCCCACTCAAAGGTACATGTTATTATTTCTAAACTCATTCTTTACTTGACACTTTGCATCACTTCACTCCATAAATTATTATCTGCCCACATTAGGACACTATATGACTGAGAGAAAAATCTAAGTGGGAGATATTTCTACCAGTGCCTTCTTGCAATGGACCAATCACAGGCTTATAAATACAAAAATAAATTAGACAATTGCAATCATATGTACTGAGTAATATTGTTTGCAGAACATTTAGTGTTCAAAAGGAAATGCCATTTTGAAATATCTTTTGTCACATTTGAGATTAAATTTGGAGAATGGTAAATTAACTTTTCCCCTAGTAATAAAGTATTCTAGTTTTTAGGTTATTATTTAAACCAGTCTTACTACATAACATTCTACTGTCCAGAGAGGGTTAATACCTATAAAGTGATTATCCAAATCTAGTGATAATTAGCACACCAGGGGAATAAGATTTCCATTAAAGGTATAATTTACTCTATTTCATTTGATTCTAGGGGTCTTCAAAGTAGCTTTTTATGTACCTACGAGCTAGCCTACTAGCTTCAGTCGCTAAATTTCTCTGCCATGCATTCTGCACATCCCTTTTTTTCTATAGCTATTTCTTGTTGATTTGGTTTCTCATAAGCCATTAAGCAGAACTGCATAGTATAAACCTGTCACAATTTTGGACTATATGTTATGCGGAGAGATTCTAAAAAAATTCTCATAAAAATACTTATTTCAACTTGTGCTTTCAACAAGAGATATTACCCTTCATCTCCAGTGGCAAAATTATTTGAAGCTGATGAGTCATATAATAGTTCTCAACTCCCCAAAGCACCTTTATTATGGGAAACTACTCCCGTACTGTCATTTAGTTTGTGAAATATGAAATGCCACTATGTGATTTTTTTTCTCCAAATACCTAAGAGAAGAAAATATAGATGCCAATTGCTCACTAGATAGGAATCTTAAATGGTTGAACTTACACTGTTCATGCTAGATTTCTCAAGAGTGCTCTCACATGAATTTAAGAGATACAACTGTCTGTTAATATTTTGTTATTACCTTCAAAAACTTACTTATTAGAAATTAAATACAGTTTTAAAAATCCTCTGCTATCTCTTTAACATGTAAACTGAGCATCATAGGAAGCAACTAAAATAATAAGACCTAGAAGGAAAAAAGATGCTAATAATGGTGACAATATAAGCCTTATTTTGTTACTAATAGAAGGACTGTGTGGAAGCTTAATAAATTTCCCCATTTACTCAAGATCCATACTGGTGGTAGAAAGGTGTTAAATAAACATAATGAAATAGAAGAGACACAAATTAAATATAAATAAACGGATCATTCTGTACATAATGTAATACAATTTATCATCTAGAAATAAAAGCTAAAAATATTTCAACTTATAATCTAAGCTAATGTTACATTTTCTGGATACATCTATATAGTTTAAAATTGACATTTGTTTTTACACTTTAATGGACATTAAAACTTTTCTTACTGTATTAATGCATTTCTTATGTTTGACCAACACTTGGCGAACAACTTGTGTTGATGTAAGAGGTAGCAAAATATTAAAGGAAGCTCCAAATTGAACATTTAATAACTTAATGAAATAATAGTTCCGATAAGGACAGTGTGTTAGTCAGTTCTCATGCTGCTATGAAGAAATATTCAAGACTGGGTAATTTATAAAGAAAAGAGTTTTAATTGACTCACAGTTCCGCATGGCTGGGGAGGCCTCAGGAAATTTACAATCAGGGCGGAAGGCGAAAGTGAAGCGTGGCACATTTTAACATAGCAGCAGGAGAGAGAGAAAAGAGTAAGGGGACTGAATTCACCTTATAGCACAGTTAAACCCTCAAGACTATCACATAGGATAAAAGGAAAAAAATCTAAAGTTCAGCATCTTCAAAGATTGAAGAATCATCAGTCCGTAAAGATGACAAGAAACCAACACAAGAACTTGAACAATTCTAAAAACCAGAGTGCCTTCTTTCCTACAAACAATCACATCCCCTCTCCAGCAACGGTTCTTGACCAGACTGAGAAGGCTGAAATAACAGAAATAGAATTCAGAATATGGATAGGAATAAAGATCACTGAGATACAACAGTTGAAACTTAATCTAAGGTGTGGCTAAGATCACAATAAAATGATTCAGGAGCTGCCAAAATAGCCACTATAGAAAAGAACACAATTGTCTGATAGAACTGAAAAACATACTACAAGCATTTCATAATGCAATCACAAGTATTAACAGCAGGATAAACCAAGCTGAGGAAAGAATCTCAGAGCTTGAAGACCGGCTGTCTGAAAACAAACAAACAAACAGCAATAACAAAACAAACAAACAAACAAAACAGTCAAGAATACAGAAAAACGAATGAAAAAGAATAAACAAAATCTCTGAGAAATATGGGATTATGTAAACAGACCAAATCCATGAATTACTAGTGTCCCTGAAAAAGATAGGGAGAGTGTAGTAACTTGGAAAACACATTTGAAGATATCACCATGAGAACTTCCCCAATCTAGCTAGTGAGAGAAATATTCAAACCCAGGAAATGCAGAGAACCCCAGTAAGATACTTAACAAGATCTTCCCCTAGACACATAGTCATCAGATTGTCCAAGGTCAAAACGAAAAAAAAAAAAAAATGTTAAAGGCAGCTGTAGAGAAAGGTCAGGTCACTTACAAAGGGAAGCCCATCAGTCTAAGTGGGCCTCTCAACATAAGCTCTATAAGCCAGAAGAGGTTGAGAGACAATATTCAACATTCTTAAAACAAAGAAATTCTAACACAGAATTTTATATCTGGTCAAACTAAGATTCAGAAGCAAAGGAGAAATAAGATCCTTTTCAGACAAGCAAGGCAATTCATTACCACTAGACATGCCTTACCAGAGCTCGTGAAGGAAACACTAACTTGGAAAGGAAAGACCATTACCAGCCACTGTAAAAATCAATTAAGTATACACGTCAGTGACACTATAAAGCAACCACACAAACAAGTGTGCATAATAATTAGCTAACATCATAATAGTATCAAATTCACACATATCGATACTAACTTTAAATATAAATGAGCTAAATGACCCCATAAAGTGATACAGAGTGGCAAGCTGGATAAAGAACCAAAACCCAACACGGGAGCACTCAGATTCATAAAACAAGTTCTTAGAGACCTTCAAAGAGATTTAGACTCCCATGCAATAATAGTGGGAGACTTCAACACCCCAATGATAGTATTAGACAGATCATTGAGGCAGAAAATTAACAAAGATATTCAGGACCTGAACTCAGCACTGTATCAAATGGACCTGACAGAGTCCATTTACATCCTATCTACAGAACTCTCCACCCAAACATGACAGAATATACACTCTTCTCATTGTCACATGACACATACTCTAAAATCAAACACACAAGAGAAAATAAAACAATCTTCAGCAAATACAAAAGAATAGAAATCATGACAACCACTCTCTTGGACCTCAGCAAAATAAACTAGAAATCAAGACTAAGAAAATCACCCAAAACCATACAAGTATGTGGAAATTAAATAACCTACTCCTGACCGACTTTTGAAATTAAGGCAGAAATCTAGAAGTTCTTTGAAAATAATGAGAACATATAACATACTAGAATCTCTGAGACACAGCTATGGCAGATTTAAGAGAGAAATTTATGGCATTAAATGCCCACATCAAACAGTTAGAAAGATCTGTTTAACAACCTAACATCACAACTAAGAGAACTAGAGAACCAAGAACAAACCAACTCTAAAGCTAGCAGGAGATAAAAAATAACACAAATCAGAGCTGAACAGAATAAAATTGAAGCATGAAAAAACATACAAAAGACTAATGAATGTAAGAGTTGGTTTTTCGAAACAATAAATGAGATAGACCACTAGCTAGACTAATAATGAAAGAAAGATAAGATAAAAATATACACAATAAGAATTGACAATATGGACATTAACACCGACCCCATGGGGGGCAAAAAACTCTCAGAGACTGCTATGAACACCCCTATGCACACAAGCTAGAACCTAGAATTGGATAAATTCCTGGAAAACTACAATCTTCCAAGTTTAAACTAGGAAGAAATTGAATCCCTGAACAGACCAATAATGACTTCCAAAATTGAAGCAGTAATAAAAAACGTATCAACCAGAAAAAAAACGGACTACATGGATTCACAGCCGAATTCTACCAGATGTACAGAGAACAGTTGGCACTATTTCTACTGAAACTATTCCAAAAAGTTAAGTAGGAGGAACTCCTCTCTAATTTATTCTTTGAGGCCAGCATTATCAAACCAAAATCTGGCAAAAACACAACCAAAAAAGAAAATACCATGCCAATACCCTGATGAACATGAATGTAAAAACCCTCAACAAAATACTAGGCAATTGAATCCAGCAGCACATCTAAAAGCTAATTTGCCAAAATCAAGGAGGCTTTATCTCTATAATGCAAGATTGATTGAACATACACAAATCAATAAATGTGATTCATCACATAAACAGAACTGCAGACAAAAACCACATTAATTATCTCAATAGATAAAGAAAAAAAGCTTTTGATAAAATTCAACACCCATTGATAAAAACTCCCTATAAACTAGGTACTGAAGGAACATACTTCAAAATACTAAGAGCCATCTATAAAAACTGCAACCAACATCATACTGAATGGGTAAAAGCTGAAAGTACTCCCCTTAAAAAGTAGCACAAGTCCAGGATGCCCTCTCTCACAACTCCTATTCAACATAGTATTGGAAATCCTAGCCAGAGCAATCAGGCAAGAGAAAGGAATAAAAGGCTTCCAAATAAGAACAGACAACATCAAACTATCTCTGTTTGCAGATGACATGAATCTATTTCTAGAAAACCCTATAGCCTCATCCCAAAAGCTCCTTAAGATGATAAACAACTTCAGCAAAGTTTCAGGATACAGAATCAACATACAAAAATTAATAACATTCTTATACACCAACAACAGCCAAGCCAAGAGCTGAAACAGAGATGCAATCCCATTCACAATTGCCACAAAAAAAGAATAAAATACCTAGAAATACAGTTAACCAGGGAGGGAAAAGATCTTTACATGGAGAACTAGAAAACACGGTTCAAATAAATCAGAGATAACACAAACATGGAAAAACATTCCATTATCATGAATGGAAGAATCAATACAGTTAAAATGGCCATAATGCCCAAGGCAATTTACAGATTTAACACTATTTCTATTAAACTCTCTATGGCATTTTTTACAGAACTAGAAAAATATATTTTAGAATTTATATGGAACTGAAAATGGGTCCAAATAGCTGAGGCAATCCTATGCAAAAAAACAAAGCTGGACGTATTACACTACCTGACTTCAAACTATATTATTGGCCTACAGTAAGCAAAACAGCATGGTACTTTTATAAAAACAACACACAGACCAATGGAATAAAATAAAGAACCCAGAAATAAGGCTACACACCTACAACTAAATGATTTTCAACAAAACTGACAAAAACAAGCAACTGGAAAAGGACTTCCTATTCAGCAAATGGTGTTGTGATAGCTGGATAGCCATATTCAGAAGATTGAAACTGTACTCCTTCCTTACACCATACACAAAAATTAACTCGAGATGGATGAAAGACTTAAATGTAAATTCTAAAACTAAAATAAACTCTGGAAGACAACTTGGCAATACCATTCTGGACATAGGAACAGGAAAAGATTTTATGACAAAGGCTCCAAAACAATCGCAGCAAAAGCAAAAATTGACAAATAGTATCTAAGTAAACTAAAGAACTTCTGCATAGTAAAAGAAACTATCAACAGAGTGAACAGACAACCTACAGAATGGAAGAAAAATTTTGTAAACTATGCATCTGACAAAGGTCTAATACCCAGCATCTATGAGGAACTTAAGCAAATTTACCAGAAATAAAACAAATCACCTCATAAAAAATGGGCAACAGACATGAACAGACACTTTTCAAAAGACATACATGAGGCCAAGAATCATGAAAAAAGCTCAACATAATGATCATTAGAGAAATGCAAATCAAAACCACAATGAGACACCATCTCACACCAGTCAGAATGGCTAGTCTTAAAAAGTCAAAAAATCATAGGTGCTGGTGGGGTTGTGGAGAAAAGGGAATGTTTATACACTTGATAGGAGTGTAAATTAGTATAACCATTGTGAAAAACAGTGTAGCTATTCCTCAAAGATCTAAAAACAGAAATACTATTTGACTCTAATCTCATTACTGTGTATACACCCAAAGGAATATAAATTTTTCTATTATAAAGACACATGCACACATGTACGCTGCAGCACTATTCACTATATCAAAGACATGGAATCAACCTAAATACCCATCAATGGTAAACTAGATTTAAAAAAATGTGGTACATATACACCATAGAATGCTATGCAGTGATAAAAAAGAAGAAGATTATGTTCCTTGCAAGAACATGGATGAAGCTGGAGGCCATTATTGTTAGGAAACTAACATGGGAACAGAAATTCAAATACCGTGTGGTCTCACTTGTAAGTGAGAGTTAAATGATGAGAACACATGGACATATAGAGCACACTGGGGACTATCAAAGGGTGGAGGGTGGGAGGAGGGAGGAGGGGGAGAATCAGGAAAAATAATGAATGGATACTAGGCTCAATACCTGAATGATGAAACAAACTGTACAATAAACTCCGGATACAACTTTACCTATAAAACAAAGTTGAACAGGTACCACTGAGCTTAAAATAAAAGTTAAAAATAAACCATCTGCATTTTAGTAAGAAAGAAATTTTAGTGAAGAGCATGGAAAGCAGATGAAAATGATAAAATTTCAAATGTCATTTAAGAAATCCTTCTCTTTCTCTTCCATAGGACAATTAATAACGCCTAAAGAACAGTGCTCAAAGGATTCCACTTATACTGTGTGGATTTGAACATTTGCAATGTCACTGATATATTTTCAGGTTACTGAAATTTGGCTTCACAAATGATGTTTACTTGAGAATATATATGACATCATAATTCAAACCAAATTTTACTTAGTGATGAATAACTAAATCAGCATTTCATTTTATTTTGTGTTCTCTTTTTGTTGTTTTTTATTCAGGGATGTCACAAATTTCTCAGCAGTGACCTATTTTCATTCCTATTTCATACCATTCCTAATGAAACCCTGGTGTCATTTTCAGAATCATCTTATGGATTCTCTTCTTTTCTTTCAGACTTTTCATTTTATCATACTTGTTTACTTCAGGTTTTATTTCACTATTATGTCCATGTGACCTTATAAGCAATATTTCTCTTTCTCTCCTGATTCTCTTGTGAAATATTCTATTAATATTTGTCTCCCACCAAGATCTTGCATATTCCATCTACTGCATGTTGCTATTGATGGTGACTGCCATTATTCTATTTCTTTATTTTCATGTTCTTATCTATGCCTTGGCTTCTGATGTTTGCATTAAGACATTTAATTGTGTACTTGCTCTTGATGAAAGGGCCAATTTCCCAAAAGTGCCACCATGAGAATTATTTCCCAGACAATAAAACAATCATCTTGGCACCATATATATCAGCCCTTCCTATATGCTATGGGAAGAAGTTCCTTCCCATAGCATATGAAGCCAAGTGACAAGAAAAAAAAAAAAAAATAGATTACTGGGCTGTTGGGATAAGGAAAATATCTTTTACCGTTTTATTGTTTATGGTTGTTAGTGCACTAAAGAAAATGTTGCCTTCATGAAATACACCTGGACATCAGCTGGAAGTGTCTTGAATGAGTCTTGATAGAAAGTCTAAGGCATATGTAACACCTAACTAAATATTCAATGTGTTTAGAAATTTATTCTTGGCCAGTTGCGTTGGCTCATGCCTATAATCCCAGCACTTTGGGAGGCCGAGGTGGGCGGATCACGAGGTCAGGAGATCGAGACCATCTGGCTAACACGGTGAAACCCCGTCTCTACTAAAAAAAAAAAAGAAGAAAAAAAAAAAAAAGAAAAAATTAGCCGGACGTAGTGCAGGCACCTGTAGTCCCAGCTACTCGGGAGGCTGAGGCAGGAGAGTGGCATGAACCCAGGAGGCGGAGCTTGCAGTGAGCCAAGATCACACCATTGCACTCCAGATTGGGCAACAGAGTGAGACTCCATCTCAAAAAAAAAAAAAAAAAAAAGAAAAAAGAAATTTATTCTTCTGCCAAAGTTAATTAAACAGAAGGAGACTTGTGTAAAGACCATCAATCCTGATAACCATGGTTTTCTTGGGCTGCCTAAGCATTAACAAATGATATTCTAGTGAAGAATCTAAATAATTTGTTGCCTAACTGAAGAGAAAGCTAACAAAATGACAAGCAATTTCATCTACCTGTGGAAATACAGAAATCAGAGGGTCATCTGAATTATACAGTGAAAGAGCTGGAGAATATCTCGATAATCCATAGAGCCAACACGTCCACTGTGCATTGGGAAAAGAAAAACAAGACTTAGAGTTAAAAATAATGGAGAAATTTCATTCCTAGTTGTGTTAGTTTCTAGGGCTGACATAACCAAGTACCACACACTGAATGGCTTAAACAACAGAAATTTATTGTCTCATGGTTCTGGAGAATACAACGTCCAGATCAACCTGCCAGCACGGTCGATTCCTTCTGATGTACATTGGAAGGAAATTTGTCCCATGCCTCTCTCTTACCTCTTGTTGGTTGGCTGGCAATTTTTGAAGTTCCTTGGCTTCTGGTATACCACCCCAATCTTTGCTTTCATCTTAATATGACATTCTCCCTATATGCATGTCTGTGTCTCTGTGTCTAAGTTGCCTTTTTTCTTTCTTTGTTTTTGGAAGGACATCAATCATATTAGGGGCACACCCTACTTCAGTATGACTGCATCTTAACTAATTAGATCTGCAATGATTCTACTTCCAAATTAGGTCAAATTTTGAGGTACTGTGGGTTGGAACTTAATATGAATTTTGTGGGTATGCAATTCTGTTCATAACAGTAGTTAATGACAGTACTTCTATTTTAGAGAGCATTTTAAATCAGGAGTTAGCCATTGCCTCACTCCTGTAATCCCAGCATTTGGGGAGGCTGAGGCGGGTGGATCACTTGAGGTCAGGAGTTTGAGACTAGCCCGTCTAACATGGTGAAACCACGTCTCTACTAAAAACAGAAAAATCAGCTGAGTGTGGTGGTGCACACCTGTAATCCCAGCTACTCAGGAGGCTGAGGCAGGAGAATCGCTTGAATCTGAGAAGTGTAGGTTGCAGTGAACCAAGATACGCCTCTGCACTCCAGCCTGGGAGACAGAGTGAGACTCTGTCTCAATAAAAGGTACATAAATATGTAAATAAATCAGGAGTTAGACTTGTTTCAAAAAACTAGTCATTATTAGAATTAGATGAGGGACCTTTGAAATTACATATCATTGTGCCTCACTCTCAGAAATCGTTGTTCAAGTGGTTTTCAGTGGGACTTGAGTGTGGATATATATATTTTTAATTTCCTGAATTATTCTTAAATGCAGAAAATATAAGAACCACCAGGCTAAAGGAATATGAAGTATTTTAATACCAAAGCATCTGTTAGTTTATTACTCCATTACCTCTAACTTGATGCGATTTTCCTTTGTTTGAAAGTTTTAAGTTCAAAGCTACACCACATATTCTGCTGAATGCTGCTAATTCATCTAAGTTTACTGAATTTAAAATTTTGTTTGCTTTTCTTTATCTTTCTCCAAATTCACTTGACTCTGTTATTTATTTAATTCACTTACATTTTACTGTGGATGGCGTTCAAAATATTCATTAGTTGATACAGCAAAAGTATTGACCCATCAGAATAGACACCAGGCTGATCAGAAAAGGTCATAAACACCAAGAAGGCATTCTAACATGTGCCAGCTGAACGCCAAGTCTGTGAGTGTGTCTTCTCTGCCCGAGACTGCTCTGGTTTATCTTATTACTGATTTATTGATTTTCAAGGGAAAATATTATTTCTGGGTCATGCAACTAAGTAAGATGCCATTTGGCAGTTTCTGCTCCAAATCATAATGTACCACCCTAAAGAAATTATATTTTTCAAAAGCCATGTTTACCTAATTCAAAACTCTTAGGGAAATATAGTTATTAAAAAAATTTTAGTCCAAATATTTCATTTATTTTCAATGGATGAAGCAGGCTACCCATCCCACACATTGTGCTCTACCTCATAGAGCCGCCTCTTTATGTTCACTCTATTGGCTGGACTGAATGTCTAAGGGACATGGAAACCATTTGTAGTTACAGCTCTATTATCAGATGCCACTGTTTGAAAATTGCTTCAATTCCCTCCATTTTCATTGATATAAATCAGATGATAATTCCAGTTACTCTTTATAAAGTTCTTAGGTAAATTAGATAGGCAGGAATAGTCTTACAAAAACTATAAAATGTGCTAAGCT